>NW_027225134.1:0-16997 GCF_041296235.1 Equus asinus
CAATACGCTTTTCACCAACCATTTTTTTTCACTGGTGGAGAGAGTGTCAGAAAACGCCTATGTCAGAAAGGCCCCTTTGCTCTCAGCCGTGCCCTCCATTGCTCTAGACGTGGAAGGCACAAAGCACTGCCTCCATCCTTCAATGGGAGACACGCCATAAACTGTCTTGCCTCCAGCCCTTTACGAAGCTGACAAACAACTCGCTTGCCACAGTCCTGTTACAGCAGACCGGGAACTTCTCATACAAGAGGCAGCTCCAGTGGCATTTCTTCCAGCCCTTAACTCGCCGCTTTAGAACTTCCGCTTCTGCCGCCGTTCCACCTTGCCAACCCAGCTCAGACAAAATGCCTACATCTTCCCTTAAGCAACTGGGCTGAGTCCCACATGATTGTGCCACCATGTGTTTAGCAGGAGAGAGACAATACGCTTTTCACCAACACAGTTGACCACTGGTGGAGAGAGTGTCAGAAAACGCCTATGTCAGAAAGGCCCCTTTGCTCTCAGCCGTGCCCTCCATTGCTCTAGACGTGGAAGGCACAAAGCACTGCCTCCATCCTTCAATGGGAGACACGCCATAAACTGTCTTGCCTCCAGCCCTTTACGAAGCTGACAAACAACTCGCTTGCCACAGTCCTGTTACAGCAGACCGGGAACTTCTCATACAAAGGCAGCTCCAGTGGCATTTCTTCCAGCCCTTAACTCGCCGCTTTAGAACTTCCGCTTCTGCCGCCGTTCCACCTTGCCAACCCAGCTCAGACAAAATGCCTACATCTTCCCCTTAAGCAACTGGGCTGAGTCCCACATGATTGTGCCACCATGTGTTTAGCAGGAGAGAGACAATACGCTTTTCACCAACCACAGTTGACCACTGGTGGAGAGAGTGTCAGAAAACGCCTATGTCAGAAAGGCCCCTTTGCTCTCAGCCGTGCCCTCCATTGCTCTAGACGTGGAAGGCACAAAGCACTGCCTCCATCCTTCAATGGGAGACACGCCATAAACTGTCTTGCCTCCAGCCCTTTACGAAGCTGACAAACAACTCGCTTGCCACAGTCCTGTTACAGCAGACCGGGAACTTCTCATACAAAGGCAGCTCCAATGGCATTTCTTCCAGCCCTTAACTCGCCGCTTTAGAACTTCCGCTTCTGCCGCCGTTCCACCTTGCCAACCCAGCTCAGACAAAATGCCTACATCTTCCCCTTAAGCAACTGGGCTGAGTCCCACATGATTGTGCCACCATGTGTTTAGCAGGAGAGAGACAATACGCTTTTCACCAACCACAGTTGACCACTGGTGGAGAGAGTGTCAGAAAACGCCTATGTCAGAAAGGCCCCTTTGCTCTCAGCCGTGCCCTCCATTGCTCTAGACGTGGAAGGCACAAAGCACTGCCTCCATCCTTCAATGGGAGACACGCCATAAACTGTCTTGCCTCCAGCCCTTTACGAAGCTGACAAACAACTCGCTTGCCACAGTCCTGTTACAGCAGACCGGGAACTTCTCATACAAAGGCAGCTCCAGTGGCATTTCTTCCCAGCCCTTAACTCGCCGCTTTAGAACTTCCGCTTCTGCCGCCGTTCCACCTTGCCAACCCAGCTCAGACAAAATGCCTACATCTTCCCCTTAAGCAACTGGGCTGAGTCCCACATGATTGTGCCACCATGTGTTTAGCAGGAGAGAGACAATACGCTTTTCACCAACCACAGTTGACCACTGGTGGAGAGAGTGTCAGAAAACGCCTATGTCAGAAAGGCCCCTTTGCTCTCAGCCGTGCCCTCCATTGCTCTAGACGTGGAAGGCACAAAGCACTGCCTCCATCCTTCAATGGGAGACACGCCATAAACTGTCTTGCCTCCAGCCCTTTACGAAGCTGACAAACAACTCGCTTGCCACAGTCCTGTTACAGCAGACCGGGAACTTCTCATACAAAGGCAGCTCCAGTGGCATTTCTTCCCAGCCCTTAACTCGCCGCTTTAGAACTTCCGCTTCTGCCGCCGTTCCACCTTGCCAACCCAGCTCAGACAAAATGCCTACATCTTCCCCTTAAGCAACTGGGCTGAGTCCCACATGATTGTGCCACCATGTGTTTAGCAGGAGAGAGACAATACGCTTTTCACCAACCACAGTTGACCACTGGTGGAGAGAGTGTCAGAAAACGCCTATGTCAGAAAGGCCCCTTTGCTCTCAGCCGTGCCCTCCATTGCTCTAGACGTGGAAGGCACAAAGCACTGCCTCCATCCTTCAATGGGAGACACGCCATAAACTGTCTTGCCTCCAGCCCTTTACGAAGCTGACAAACAACTCGCTTGCCACAGTCCTGTTACAGCAGACCGGGAACTTCTCATACAAAGGCAGCTCCAGTGGCATTTCTTCCCAGCCCTTAACTCGCCGCTTTAGAACTTCCGCTTCTGCCGCCGTTCCACCTTGCCAACCCAGCTCAGACAAAATGCCTACATCTTCCCCTTAAGCAACTGGGCTGAGTCCCACATGATTGTGCCACCATGTGTTTAGCAGGAGAGAGACAATACGCTTTTCACCAACCACAGTTGACCACTGGTGGAGAGAGTGTCAGAAAACGCCTATGTCAGAAAGGCCCCTTTGCTCTCAGCCGTGCCCTCCATTGCTCTAGACGTGGAAGGCACAAAGCACTGCCTCCATCCTTCAATGGGAGACACGCCATAAACTGTCTTGCCTCCAGCCCTTTACGAAGCTGACAAACAACTCGCTTGCCACAGTCCTGTTACAGCAGACCGGGAACTTCTCATACAAAGGCAGCTCCAGTGGCATTTCTTCCAGCCCTTAACTCGCCGCTTTAGAACTTCCGCTTCTGCCGCCGTTCCACCTTGCCAACCCAGCTCAGACAAAATGCCTACATCTTCCCCTTAAGCAACTGGGCTGAGTCCCACATGATTGTGCCACCATGTGTTTAGCAGGAGAGAGACAATACGCTTTTCACCAACCACAGTTGACCACTGGTGGAGAGAGTGTCAGAAAACGCCTATGTCAGAAAGGCCCCTTTGCTCTCAGCCGTGCCCTCCATTGCTCTAGACGTGGAAGGCACAAAGCACTGCCTCCATCCTTCAATGGGAGACACGCCATAAACTGTCTTGCCTCCAGCCCTTTACGAAGCTGACAAACAACTCGCTTGCCACAGTCCTGTTACAGCAGACCGGGAACTTCTCATACAAAGGCAGCTCCAGTGGCATTTCTTCCCAGCCCTTAACTCGCCGCTTTAGAACTTCCGCTTCTGCCGCCGTTCCACCTTGCCAACCCAGCTCAGACAAAATGCCTACATCTTCCCCTTAAGCAACTGGGCTGAGTCCCACATGATTGTGCCACCATGTGTTTAGCAGGAGAGAGACAATACGCTTTTCACCAACCACAGTTGACCACTGGTGGAGAGAGTGTCAGAAAACGCCTATGTCAGAAAGGCCCCTTTGCTCTCAGCCGTGCCCTCCATTGCTCTAGACGTGGAAGGCACAAAGCACTGCCTCCATCCTTCAATGGGAGACACGCCATAAACTGTCTTGCCTCCAGCCCTTTACGAAGCTGACAAACAACTCGCTTGCCACAGTCCTGTTACAGCAGACCGGGAACTTCTCATACAAAGGCAGCTCCAATGGCATTTCTTCCCAGCCCTTAACTCGCCGCTTTAGAACTTCCGCTTCTGCCGCCGTTCCACCTTGCCAACCCAGCTCAGACAAAATGCCTACATCTTCCCCTTAAGCAACTGGGCTGAGTCCCACATGATTGTGCCACCATGTGTTTAGCAGGAGAGAGACAATACGCTTTTCACCAACCACAGTTGACCACTGGTGGAGAGAGTGTCAGAAAACGCCTATGTCAGAAAGGCCCCTTTGCTCTCAGCCGTGCCCTCCATTGCTCTAGACGTGGAAGGCACAAAGCACTGCCTCCATCCTTCAATGGGAGACACGCCATAAACTGTCTTGCCTCCAGCCCTTTACGAAGCTGACAAACAACTCGCTTGCCACAGTCCTGTTACAGCAGACCGGGAACTTCTCATACAAAGGCAGCTCCAATGGCATTTCTTCCCAGCCCTTAACTCGCCGCTTTAGAACTTCCGCTTCTGCCGCCGTTCCACCTTGCCAACCCAGCTCAGACAAAATGCCTACATCTTCCCCTTAAGCAACTGGGCTGAGTCCCACATGATTGTGCCACCATGTGTTTAGCAGGAGAGAGACAATACGCTTTTCACCAACCACAGTTGACCACTGGTGGAGAGAGTGTCAGAAAACGCCTATGTCAGAAAGGCCCCTTTGCTCTCAGCCGTGCCCTCCATTGCTCTAGACGTGGAAGGCACAAAGCACTGCCTCCATCCTTCAATGGGAGACACGCCATAAACTGTCTTGCCTCCAGCCCTTTACGAAGCTGACAAACAACTCGCTTGCCACAGTCCTGTTACAGCAGACCGGGAACTTCTCATACAAAGGCAGCTCCAATGGCATTTCTTCCCAGCCCTTAACTCGCCGCTTTAGAACTTCCGCTTCTGCCGCCGTTCCACCTTGCCAACCCAGCTCAGACAAAATGCCTACATCTTCCCTTAAGCAACTGGGCTGAGTCCCACATGATTGTGCCACCATGTGTTTAGCAGGAGAGAGACAATACGCTTTTCACCAACCACAGTTGACCACTGGTGGAGAGAGTGTCAGAAAACGCCTATGTCAGAAAGGCCCCTTTGCTCTCAGCCGTGCCCTCCATTGCTCTAGACGTGGAAGGCACAAAGCACTGCCTCCATCCTTCAATGGGAGACACGCCATAAACTGTCTTGCCTCCAGCCCTTTACGAAGCTGACAAACAACTCGCTTGCCACAGTCCTGTTACAGCAGACCGGGAACTTCTCATACAAAGGCAGCTCCAATGGCATTTCTTCCCAGCCCTTAACTCGCCGCTTTAGAACTTCCGCTTCTGCCGCCGTTCCACCTTGCCAACCCAGCTCAGACAAAATGCCTACATCTTCCCCTTAAGCAACTGGGCTGAGTCCCACATGATTGTGCCACCATGTGTTTAGCAGGAGAGAGACAATACGCTTTTCACCAACCACAGTTGACCACTGGTGGAGAGAGTGTCAGAAAACGCCTATGTCAGAAAGGCCCCTTTGCTCTCAGCCGTGCCCTCCATTGCTCTAGACGTGGAAGGCACAAAGCACTGCCTCCATCCTTCAATGGGAGACACGCCATAAACTGTCTTGCCTCCAGCCCTTTACGAAGCTGACAAACAACTCGCTTGCCACAGTCCTGTTACAGCAGACCGGGAACTTCTCATACA
This sequence comes from Equus asinus, assembly GCF_041296235.1. Lineage (NCBI taxonomy): Eukaryota > Metazoa > Chordata > Mammalia > Perissodactyla > Equidae > Equus > Equus asinus. Next base: position 5,281 of record NW_027225134.1, read on the forward strand.
AAGGCAGCTCCAATGGCATTTCTTCCCAGCCCTTAACTCGCCGCTTTAGAACTTCCGCTTCTGCCGCCGTTCCACCTTGCCAACCCAGCTCAGACAAAATGCCTACATCTTCCCCTTAAGCAACTGGGCTGAGTCCCACATGATTGTGCCACCATGTGTTTAGCAGGAGAGAGACAATACGCTTTTCACCAACCACAGTTGACCACTGGTGGAGAGAGTGTCAGAAAACGCCTATGTCAGAAAGGCCCCTTTGCTCTCAGCCGTGCCCTCCATTGCTCTAGACGTGGAAGGCACAAAGCACTGCCTCCATCCTTCAATGGGAGACACGCCATAAACTGTCTTGCCTCCAGCCCTTTACGAAGCTGACAAACAACTCGCTTGCCACAGTCCTGTTACAGCAGACCGGGAACTTCTCATACAAAGGCAGCTCCAGTGGCATTTCTTCCCAGCCCTTAACTCGCCGCTTTAGAACTTCCGCTTCTGCCGCCGTTCCACCTTGCCAACCCAGCTCAGACAAAATGCCTACATCTTCCCCTTAAGCAACTGGGCTGAGTCCCACATGATTGTGCCACCATGTGTTTAGCAGGAGAGAGACAATACGCTTTTCACCAACCACAGTTGACCACTGGTGGAGAGAGTGTCAGAAAACGCCTATGTCAGAAAGGCCCCTTTGCTCTCAGCCGTGCCCTCCATTGCTCTAGACGTGGAAGGCACAAAGCACTGCCTCCATCCTTCAATGGGAGACACGCCATAAACTGTCTTGCCTCCAGCCCTTTACGAAGCTGACAAACAACTCGCTTGCCACAGTCCTGTTACAGCAGACCGGGAACTTCTCATACAAAGGCAGCTCCAGTGGCATTTCTTCCCAGCCCTTAACTCGCCGCTTTAGAACTTCCGCTTCTGCCGCCGTTCCACCTTGCCAACCCAGCTCAGACAAAATGCCTACATCTTCCCCTTAAGCAACTGGGCTGAGTCCCACATGATTGTGCCACCATGTGTTTAGCAGGAGAGAGACAATACGCTTTTCACCAACCACAGTTGACCACTGGTGGAGAGAGTGTCAGAAAACGCCTATGTCAGAAAGGCCCCTTTGCTCTCAGCCGTGCCCTCATTGCTCTAGACGTGGAAGGCACAAAGCACTGCCTCCATCCTTCAATGGGAGACACGCCATAAACTGTCTTGCCTCCAGCCCTTTACGAAGCTGACAAACAACTCGCTTGCCACAGTCCTGTTACAGCAGACCGGGAACTTCTCATACAAAGGCAGCTCCAGTGGCATTTCTTCCCAGCCCTTAACTCGCCGCTTTAGAACTTCCGCTTCTGCCGCCGTTCCACCTTGCCAACCCAGCTCAGACAAAATGCCTACATCTTCCCCTTAAGCAACTGGGCTGAGTCCCACATGATTGTGCCACCATGTGTTTAGCAGGAGAGAGACAATACGCTTTTCACCAACCACAGTTGACCACTGGTGGAGAGAGTGTCAGAAAACGCCTATGTCAGAAAGGCCCCTTTGCTCTCAGCCGTGCCCTCCATTGCTCTAGACGTGGAAGGCACAAAGCACTGCCTCCATCCTTCAATGGGAGACACGCCATAAACTGTCTTGCCTCCAGCCCTTTACGAAGCTGACAAACAACTCGCTTGCCACAGTCCTGTTACAGCAGACCGGGAACTTCTCATACAAAGGCAGCTCCAGTGGCATTTCTTCCCAGCCCTTAACTCGCCGCTTTAGAACTTCCGCTTCTGCCGCCGTTCCACCTTGCCAACCCAGCTCAGACAAAATGCCTACATCTTCCCCTTAAGCAACTGGGCTGAGTCCCACATGATTGTGCCACCATGTGTTTAGCAGGAGAGAGACAATACGCTTTTCACCAACCACAGTTGACCACTGGTGGAGAGAGTGTCAGAAAACGCCTATGTCAGAAAGGCCCCTTTGCTCTCAGCCGTGCCCTCCATTGCTCTAGACGTGGAAGGCACAAAGCACTGCCTCCATCCTTCAATGGGAGACACGCCATAAACTGTCTTGCCTCCAGCCCTTTACGAAGCTGACAAACAACTCGCTTGCCACAGTCCTGTTACAGCAGACCGGGAACTTCTCATACAAAGGCAGCTCCAGTGGCATTTCTTCCCAGCCCTTAACTCGCCGCTTTAGAACTTCCGCTTCTGCCGCCGTTCACCTTGCCAACCCAGCTCAGACAAAATGCCTACATCTTCCCCTTAAGCAACTGGGCTGAGTCCCACATGATTGTGCCACCATGTGTTTAGCAGGAGAGAGACAATACGCTTTTCACCAACCACAGTTGACCACTGGTGGAGAGAGTGTCAGAAAACGCCTATGTCAGAAAGGCCCCTTTGCTCTCAGCCGTGCCCTCCATTGCTCTAGACGTGGAAGGCACAAAGCACTGCCTCCATCCTTCAATGGGAGACACGCCATAAACTGTCTTGCCTCCAGCCCTTTACGAAGCTGACAAACAACTCGCTTGCCACAGTCCTGTTACAGCAGACCGGGAACTTCTCATACAAAGGCAGCTCCAGTGGCATTTCTTCCCAGCCCTTAACTCGCCGCTTTAGAACTTCCGCTTCTGCCGCCGTTCCACCTTGCCAACCCAGCTCAGACAAAATGCCTACATCTTCCCCTTAAGCAACTGGGCTGAGTCCCACATGATTGTGCCACCATGTGTTTAGCAGGAGAGAGACAATACGCTTTTCACCAACCACAGTTGACCACTGGTGGAGAGAGTGTCAGAAAACGCCTATGTCAGAAAGGCCCCTTTGCTCTCAGCCGTGCCCTCCATTGCTCTAGACGTGGAAGGCACAAAGCACTGCCTCCATCCTTCAATGGGAGACACGCCATAAACTGTCTTGCCTCCAGCCCTTTACGAAGCTGACAAACAACTCGCTTGCCACAGTCCTGTTACAGCAGACCGGGAACTTCTCATACAAAGGCAGCTCCAATGGCATTTCTTCCCAGCCCTTAACTCGCCGCTTTAGAACTTCCGCTTCTGCCGCCGTTCCACCTTGCCAACCCAGCTCAGACAAAATGCCTACATCTTCCCCTTAAGCAACTGGGCTGAGTCCCACATGATTGTGCCACCATGTGTTTAGCAGGAGAGAGACAATACGCTTTTCACCAACCACAGTTGACCACTGGTGGAGAGAGTGTCAGAAAACGCCTATGTCAGAAAGGCCCCTTTGCTCTCAGCCGTGCCCTCCATTGCTCTAGACGTGGAAGGCACAAAGCACTGCCTCCATCCTTCAATGGGAGACACGCCATAAACTGTCTTGCCTCCAGCCCTTTACGAAGCTGACAAACAACTCGCTTGCCACAGTCCTGTTACAGCAGACCGGGAACTTCTCATACAAAGGCAGCTCCAATGGCATTTCTTCCCAGCCCTTAACTCGCCGCTTTAGAACTTCCGCTTCTGCCGCCGTTCCACCTTGCCAACCCAGCTCAGACAAAATGCCTACATCTTCCCCTTAAGCAACTGGGCTGAGTCCCACATGATTGTGCCACCATGTGTTTAGCAGGAGAGAGACAATACGCTTTTCACCAACCACAGTTGACCACTGGTGGAGAGAGTGTCAGAAAACGCCTATGTCAGAAAGGCCCCTTTGCTCTCAGCCGTGCCCTCCATTGCTCTAGACGTGGAAGGCACAAAGCACTGCCTCCATCCTTCAATGGGAGACACGCCATAAACTGTCTTGCCTCCAGCCCTTTACGAAGCTGACAAACAACTCGCTTGCCACAGTCCTGTTACAGCAGACCGGGAACTTCTCATACAAAGGCAGCTCCAATGGCATTTCTTCCCAGCCCTTAACTCGCCGCTTTAGAACTTCCGCTTCTGCCGCCGTTCCACCTTGCCAACCCAGCTCAGACAAAATGCCTACATCTTCCCCTTAAGCAACTGGGCTGAGTCCCACATGATTGTGCCACCATGTGTTTAGCAGGAGAGAGACAATACGCTTTTCACCAACCACAGTTGACCACTGGTGGAGAGAGTGTCAGAAAACGCCTATGTCAGAAAGGCCCCTTTGCTCTCAGCCGTGCCCTCCATTGCTCTAGACGTGGAAGGCACAAAGCACTGCCTCCATCCTTCAATGGGAGACACGCCATAAACTGTCTTGCCTCCAGCCCTTTACGAAGCTGACAAACAACTCGCTTGCCACAGTCCTGTTACAGCAGACCGGGAACTTCTCATACAAAGGCAGCTCCAATGGCATTTCTTCCCAGCCCTTAACTCGCCGCTTTAGAACTTCCGCTTCTGCCGCCGTTCCACCTTGCCAACCCAGCTCAGACAAAATGCCTACATCTTCCCCTTAAGCAACTGGGCTGAGTCCCACATGATTGTGCCACCATGTGTTTAGCAGGAGAGAGACAATACGCTTTTCACCAACCACAGTTGACCACTGGTGGAGAGAGTGTCAGAAAACGCCTATGTCAGAAAGGCCCCTTTGCTCTCAGCCGTGCCCTCCATTGCTCTAGACGTGGAAGGCACAAAGCACTGCCTCCATCCTTCAATGGGAGACACGCCATAAACTGTCTTGCCTCCAGCCCTTTACGAAGCTGACAAACAACTCGCTTGCCACAGTCCTGTTACAGCAGACCGGGAACTTCTCATACAAAGGCAGCTCCAATGGCATTTCTTCCCAGCCCTTAACTCGCCGCTTTAGAACTTCCGCTTCTGCCGCCGTTCCACCTTGCCAACCCAGCTCAGACAAAATGCCTACATCTTCCCCTTAAGCAACTGGGCTGAGTCCCACATGATTGTGCCACCATGTGTTTAGCAGGAGAGAGACAATACGCTTTTCACCAACCACAGTTGACCACTGGTGGAGAGAGTGTCAGAAAACGCCTATGTCAGAAAGGCCCCTTTGCTCTCAGCCGTGCCCTCCATTGCTCTAGACGTGGAAGGCACAAAGCACTGCCTCCATCCTTCAATGGGAGACACGCCATAAACTGTCTTGCCTCCAGCCCTTTACGAAGCTGACAAACAACTCGCTTGCCACAGTCCTGTTACAGCAGACCGGGAACTTCTCATACAAAGGCAGCTCCAATGGCATTTCTTCCCAGCCCTTAACTCGCCGCTTTAGAACTTCCGCTTCTGCCGCCGTTCCACCTTGCCAACCCAGCTCAGACAAAATGCCTACATCTTCCCCTTAAGCAACTGGGCTGAGTCCCACATGATTGTGCCACCATGTGTTTAGCAGGAGAGAGACAATACGCTTTTCACCAACCACAGTTGACCACTGGTGGAGAGAGTGTCAGAAAACGCCTATGTCAGAAAGGCCCCTTTGCTCTCAGCCGTGCCCTCCATTGCTCTAGACGTGGAAGGCACAAAGCACTGCCTCCATCCTTCAATGGGAGACACGCCATAAACTGTCTTGCCTCCAGCCCTTTACGAAGCTGACAAACAACTCGCTTGCCACAGTCCTGTTACAGCAGACCGGGAACTTCTCATACAAAGGCAGCTCCAATGGCATTTCTTCCCAGCCCTTAACTCGCCGCTTTAGAACTTCCGCTTCTGCCGCCGTTCCACCTTGCCAACCCAGCTCAGACAAAATGCCTACATCTTCCCCTTAAGCAACTGGGCTGAGTCCCACATGATTGTGCCACCATGTGTTTAGCAGGAGAGAGACAATACGCTTTTCACCAACCACAGTTGACCACTGGTGGAGAGAGTGTCAGAAAACGCCTATGTCAGAAAGGCCCCTTTGCTCTCAGCCGTGCCCTCCATTGCTCTAGACGTGGAAGGCACAAAGCACTGCCTCCATCCTTCAATGGGAGACACGCCATAAACTGTCTTGCCTCCAGCCCTTTACGAAGCTGACAAACAACTCGCTTGCCACAGTCCTGTTACAGCAGACCGGGAACTTCTCATACAAAGGCAGCTCCAATGGCATTTCTTCCAGCCCTTAACTCGCCGCTTTAGAACTTCCGCTTCTGCCGCCGTTCCACCTTGCCAACCCAGCTCAGACAAAATGCCTACATCTTCCCCTTAAGCAACTGGGCTGAGTCCCACATGATTGTGCCACCATGTGTTTAGCAGGAGAGAGACAATACGCTTTTCACCAACCACAGTTGACCACTGGTGGAGAGAGTGTCAGAAAACGCCTATGTCAGAAAGGCCCCTTTGCTCTCAGCCGTGCCCTCCATTGCTCTAGACGTGGAAGGCACAAAGCACTGCCTCCATCCTTCAATGGGAGACACGCCATAAACTGTCTTGCCTCCAGCCCTTTACGAAGCTGACAAACAACTCGCTTGCCACAGTCCTGTTACAGCAGACCGGGAACTTCTCATACAAAGGCAGCTCCAATGGCATTTCTTCCCAGCCCTTAACTCGCCGCTTTAGAACTTCCGCTTCTGCCGCCGTTCCACCTTGCCAACCCAGCTCAGACAAAATGCCTACATCTTCCCCTTAAGCAACTGGGCTGAGTCCCACATGATTGTGCCACCATGTGTTTAGCAGGAGAGAGACAATACGCTTTTCACCAACCACAGTTGACCACTGGTGGAGAGAGTGTCAGAAAACGCCTATGTCAGAAAGGCCCCTTTGCTCTCAGCCGTGCCCTCCATTGCTCTAGACGTGGAAGGCACAAAGCACTGCCTCCATCCTTCAATGGGAGACACGCCATAAACTGTCTTGCCTCCAGCCCTTTACGAAGCTGACAAACAACTCGCTTGCCACAGTCCTGTTACAGCAGACCGGGAACTTCTCATACAAAGGCAGCTCCAAGTGGCATTTCTTCCCAGCCCTTAACTCGCCGCTTTAGAACTTCCGCTTCTGCCGCCGTTCCACCTTGCCAACCCAGCTCAGACAAAATGCCTACATCTTCCCCTTAAGCAACTGGGCTGAGTCCCACATGATTGTGCCACCATGTGTTTAGCAGGAGAGAGACAATACGCTTTTCACCAACCACAGTTGACCACTGGTGGAGAGAGTGTCAGAAAACGCCTATGTCAGAAAGGCCCCTTTGCTCTCAGCCGTGCCCTCCATTGCTCTAGACGTGGAAGGCACAAAGCACTGCCTCCATCCTTCAATGGGAGACACGCCATAAACTGTCTTGCCTCCAGCCCTTTACGAAGCTGACAAACAACTCGCTTGCCACAGTCCTGTTACAGCAGACCGGGAACTTCTCATACAAAGGCAGCTCCAATGGCATTTCTTCCCAGCCCTTAACTCGCCGCTTTAGAACTTCCGCTTCTGCCGCCGTTCCACCTTGCCAACCCAGCTCAGACAAAATGCCTACATCTTCCCCTTAAGCAACTGGGCTGAGTCCCACATGATTGTGCCACCATGTGTTTAGCAGAAGAGAGACAATACGCTTTTCACCAACCACAGTTGACCACTGGTGGAGAGAGTGTCAGAAAACGCCTATGTCAGAAAGGCCCCTTTGCTCTCAGCCGTGCCCTCCATTGCTCTAGACGTGGAAGGCACAAAGCACTGCCTCCATCCTTCAATGGGAGACACGCCATAAACTGTCTTGCCTCCAGCCCTTTACGAAGCTGACAAACAACTCGCTTGCCACAGTCCTGTTACAGCAGACCGGGAACTTCTCATACAAAGGCAGCTCCAGTGGCATTTCTTCCCAGCCCTTAACTCGCCGCTTTAGAACTTCCGCTTCTGCCGCCGTTCCACCTTGCCAACCCAGCTCAGACAAAATGCCTACATCTTCCCCTTAAGCAACTGGGCTGAGTCCCACATGATTGTGCCACCATGTGTTTAGCAGGAGAGAGACAATACGCTTTTCACCAACCACAGTTGACCACTGGTGGAGAGAGTGTCAGAAAACGCCTATGTCAGAAAGGCCCCTTTGCTCTCAGCCGTGCCCTCCATTGCTCTAGACGTGGAAGGCACAAAGCACTGCCTCCATCCTTCAATGGGAGACACGCCATAAACTGTCTTGCCTCCAGCCCTTTACGAAGCTGACAAACAACTCGCTTGCCACAGTCCTGTTACAGCAGACCGGGAACTTCTCATACAAAGGCAGCTCCAGTGGCATTTCTTCCCAGCCCTTAACTCGCCGCTTTAGAACTTCCGCTTCTGCCGCCGTTCCACCTTGCCAACCCAGCTCAGACAAAATGCCTACATCTTCCCCTTAAGCAACTGGGCTGAGTCCCACATGATTGTGCCACCATGTGTTTAGCAGGAGAGAGACAATACGCTTTTCACCAACCACAGTTGACCACTGGTGGAGAGAGTGTCAGAAAACGCCTATGTCAGAAAGGCCCCTTTGCTCTCAGCCGTGCCCTCCATTGCTCTAGACGTGGAAGGCACAAAGCACTGCCTCCATCCTTCAATGGGAGACACGCCATAAACTGTCTTGCCTCCAGCCCTTTACGAAGCTGACAAACAACTCGCTTGCCACAGTCCTGTTACAGCAGACCGGGAACTTCTCATACAAAGGCAGCTCCAGTGGCATTTCTTCCCAGCCCTTAACTCGCCGCTTTAGAACTTCCGCTTCTGCCGCCGTTCCACCTTGCCAACCCAGCTCAGACAAAATGCCTACATCTTCCCCTTAAGCAACTGGGCTGAGTCCCACATGATTGTGCCACCATGTGTTTAGCAGGAGAGAGACAATACGCTTTTCACCAACCACAGTTGACCACTGGTGGAGAGAGTGTCAGAAAACGCCTATGTCAGAAAGGCCCCTTTGCTCTCAGCCGTGCCCTCCATTGCTCTAGACGTGGAAGGCACAAAGCACTGCCTCCATCCTTCAATGGAGACACGCCATAAACTGTCTTGCCTCCAGCCCTTTACGAAGCTGACAAACAACTCGCTTGCCACAGTCCTGTTACAGCAGACCGGGAACTTCTCATACAAAGGCAGCTCCAGTGGCATTTCTTCCCAGCCCTTAACTCGCCGCTTTAGAACTTCCGCTTCTGCCGCCGTTCCACCTTGCAACCCAGCTCAGACAAAATGCCTACATCTTCCCCTTAAGCAACTGGGCTGAGTCCCACATGATTGTGCCACCATGTGTTTAGCAGGAGAGAGACAATACGCTTTTCACCAACCACAGTTGACCACTGGTGGAGAGAGTGTCAGAAAACGCCTATGTCAGAAAGGCCCCTTTGCTCTCAGCCGTGCCCTCCATTGCTCTAGACGTGGAAGGCACAAAGCACTGCCTCCATCCTTCAATGGGAGACACGCCATAAACTGTCTTGCCTCCAGCCCTTTACGAAGCTGACAAACAACTCGCTTGCCACAGTCCTGTTACAGCAGACCGGGAACTTCTCATACAAAGGCAGCTCCAGTGGCATTTCTTCCAGCCCTTAACTCGCCGCTTTAGAACTTCCGCTTCTGCCGCCGTTCCACCTTGCCAACCCAGCTCAGACAAAATGCCTACATCTTCCCCTTAAGCAACTGGGCTGAGTCCCACATGATTGTGCCACCATGTGTTTAGCAGGAGAGAGACAATACGCTTTTCACCAACCACAGTTGACCACTGGTGGAGAGAGTGTCAGAAAACGCCTATGTCAGAAAGGCCCCTTTGCTCTCAGCCGTGCCCTCCATTGCTCTAGACGTGGAAGGCACAAAGCACTGCCTCCATCCTTCAATGGGAGACACGCCATAAACTGTCTTGCCTCCAGCCCTTTACGAAGCTGACAAACAACTCGCTTGCCACAGTCCTGTTACAGCAGACCGGGAACTTCTCATACAAAGGCAGCTCCAGTGGCATTTCTTCCAGCCCTTAACTCGCCGCTTTAGAACTTCCGCTTCTGCCGCCGTTCCACCTTGCCAACCCAGCTCAGACAAAATGCCTACATCTTCCCCTTAAGCAACTGGGCTGAGTCCCACATGATTGTGCCACCATGTGTTTAGCAGGAGAGAGACAATACGCTTTTCACCAACCACAGTTGACCACTGGTGGAGAGAGTGTCAGAAAACGCCTATGTCAGAAAGGCCCCTTTGCTCTCAGCCGTGCCCTCCATTGCTCTAGACGTGGAAGGCACAAAGCACTGCCTCCATCCTTCAATGGGAGACACGCCATAAACTGTCTTGCCTCCAGCCCTTTACGAAGCTGACAAACAACTCGCTTGCCACAGTCCTGTTACAGCAGACCGGGAACTTCTCATACAAAGGCAGCTCCAGTGGCATTTCTTCCCAGCCCTTAACTCGCCGCTTTAGAACTTCCGCTTCTGCCGCCGTTCCACCTTGCCAACCCAGCTCAGACAAAATGCCTACATCTTCCCCTTAAGCAACTGGGCTGAGTCCCACATGATTGTGCCACCATGTGTTTAGCAGGAGAGAGACAATACGCTTTTCACCAACCACAGTTGACCACTGGTGGAGAGAGTGTCAGAAAACGCCTATGTCAGAAAGGCCCCTTTGCTCTCAGCCGTGCCCTCCATTGCTCTAGACGTGGAAGGCACAAAGCACTGCCTCCATCCTTCAATGGGAGACACGCCATAAACTGTCTTGCCTCCAGCCCTTTACGAAGCTGACAAACAACTCGCTTGCCACAGTCCTGTTACAGCAGACCGGGAACTTCTCATACAAAGGCAGCTCCAGTGGCATTTCTTCCCAGCCCTTAACTCGCCGCTTTAGAACTTCCGCTTCTGCCGCCGTTCCACCTTGCCAACCCAGCTCAGACAAAATGCCTACATCTTCCCCTTAAGCAACTGGGCTGAGTCCCACATGATTGTGCCACCATGTGTTTAGCAGGAGAGAGACAATACGCTTTTCACCAACCACAGTTGACCACTGGTGGAGAGAGTGTCAGAAAACGCCTATGTCAGAAAGGCCCCTTTGCTCTCAGCCGTGCCCTCCATTGCTCTAGACGTGGAAGGCACAAAGCACTGCCTCCATCCTTCAATGGGAGACACGCCATAAAACTGTCTTGCCTCCAGCCCTTTACGAAGCTGACAAACAACTCGCTTGCCACAGTCCTGTTACAGCAGACCGGGAACTTCTCATACAAAGGCAGCTCCAGTGGCATTTCTTCCCAGCCCTTAACTCGCCGCTTTAGAACTTCCGCTTCTGCCGCCGTTCCACCTTGCCAACCCAGCTCAGACAAAATGCCTACATCTTCCCCTTAAGCAACTGGGCTGAGTCCCACATGATTGTGCCACATGTGTTTAGCAGGAGAGAGACAATACGCTTTTCACCAACCACAGTTGACCACTGGTGGAGAGAGTGTCAGAAAACGCCTATGTCAGAAAGGCCCTTTGCTCTCAGCCGTGCCCTCCATTGCTCTAGACGTGGAAGGCACAAAGCACTGCCTCCATCCTTCAATGGGAGACACGCCATAAACTGTCTTGCCTCCAGCCCTTTACGAAGCTGACAAACAACTCGCTTGCCACAGTCCTGTTACAGCAGACCGGGAACTTCTCATACAAAGGCAGCTCCAGTGGCATTTCTTCCCAGCCCTTAACTCGCCGCTTTAGAACTTCCGCTTCTGCCGCCGTTCCACCTTGCCAACCAGCTCAGACAAAATGCCTACATCTTCCCCTTAAGCAACTGGGCTGAGTCCCACATGATTGTGCCACCATGTGTTTAGCAGGAGAGAGACAATACGCTTTTCACCAACCACAGTTGACCACTGGTGGAGAGAGTGTCAGAAAACGCCTATGTCAGAAAGGCCCCTTTGCTCTCAGCCGTGCCCTCCATTGCTCTAGACGTGGAAGGCACAAAGCACTGCCTCCATCCTTCAATGGGAGACACGCCATAAACTGTCTTGCCTCCAGCCCTTTACGAAGCTGACAAACAACTCGCTTGCCAC
>NW_027225135.1:0-17646 GCF_041296235.1 Equus asinus
GTCTTGCCTCCAGCTTTTTTTTTTTTTTTTAAACAACTCGCTTGCCACAGTCCTGTTACAGCAGACCGGGAACTTCTCATACAAAGGCAGCTCCAGTGGCATTTCTTCCCAGCCCTTAACTCGCCGCTTTAGAACTTCCGCTTCTGCCGCCGTTCCACCTTGCCAACCCAGCTCAGACAAAATGCCTACATCTTCCCCTTAAGCAACTGGGCTGAGTCCCACATGATTGTGCCACCATGTGTTTAGCAGGAGAGAGACAATACGCTTTTCACCAACCACAGTTGACCACTGGTGGAGAGAGTGTCAGAAAACGCCTATGTCAGAAAGGCCCCTTTGCTCTCAGCCGTGCCCTCCATTGCTCTAGACGTGGAAGGCACAAAGCACTGCCTCCATCCTTCAATGGGAGACACGCCATAAACTGTCTTGCCTCCAGCCCTTTACGAAGCTGACAAACAACTCGCTTGCCACAGTCCTGTTACAGCAGACCGGGAACTTCTCATACAAAGGCAGCTCCAATGGCATTTCTTCCCAGCCCTTAACTCGCCGCTTTAGAACTTCCGCTTCTGCCGCCGTTCCACCTTGCCAACCCAGCTCAGACAAAATGCCTACATCTTCCCCTTAAGCAACTGGGCTGAGTCCCACATGATTGTGCCACCATGTGTTTAGCAGGAGAGAGACAATACGCTTTTCACCAACCACAGTTGACCACTGGTGGAGAGAGTGTCAGAAAACGCCTATGTCAGAAAGGCCCCTTTGCTCTCAGCCGTGCCCTCCATTGCTCTAGACGTGGAAGGCACAAAGCACTGCCTCCATCCTTCAATGGGAGACACGCCATAAACTGTCTTGCCTCCAGCCCTTTACGAAGCTGACAAACAACTCGCTTGCCACAGTCCTGTTACAGCAGACCGGGAACTTCTCATACAAAGGCAGCTCCAATGGCATTTCTTCCCAGCCCTTAACTCGCCGCTTTAGAACTTCCGCTTCTGCCGCCGTTCCACCTTGCCAACCCAGCTCAGACAAAATGCCTACATCTTCCCCTTAAGCAACTGGGCTGAGTCCCACATGATTGTGCCACCATGTGTTTAGCAGGAGAGAGACAATACGCTTTTCACCAACCACAGTTGACCACTGGTGGAGAGAGTGTCAGAAAACGCCTATGTCAGAAAGGCCCCTTTGCTCTCAGCCGTGCCCTCCATTGCTCTAGACGTGGAAGGCACAAAGCACTGCCTCCATCCTTCAATGGGAGACACGCCATAAACTGTCTTGCCTCCAGCCCTTTACGAAGCTGACAAACAACTCGCTTGCCACAGTCCTGTTACAGCAGACCGGGAACTTCTCATACAAAGGCAGCTCCAGTGGCATTTCTTCCCAGCCCTTAACTCGCCGCTTTAGAACTTCCGCTTCTGCCGCCGTTCCACCTTGCCAACCCAGCTCAGACAAGATGCCTACATCTTCCCCTTAAGCAACTGGGCTGAGTCCCACATGATTGTGCCACCATGTGTTTAGCAGGAGAGAGACAATACGCTTTTCACCAACCACAGTTGACCACTGGTGGAGAGAGTGTCAGAAAACGCCTATGTCAGAAAGGCCCCTTTGCTCTCAGCCGTGCCCTCCATTGCTCTAGACGTGGAAGGCACAAAGCACTGCCTCCATCCTTCAATGGGAGACACGCCATAAACTGTCTTGCCTCCAGCCCTTTACGAAGCTGACAAACAACTCGCTTGCCACAGTCCTGTTACAGCAGACCGGGAACTTCTCATACAAAGGCAGCTCCAGTGGCATTTCTTCCCAGCCCTTAACTCGCCGCTTTAGAACTTCCGCTTCTGCCGCCGTTCCACCTTGCCAACCCAGCTCAGACAAAATGCCTACATCTTCCCCTTAAGCAACTGGGCTGAGTCCCACATGATTGTGCCACCATGTGTTTAGCAGGAGAGAGACAATACGCTTTTCACCAACCACAGTTGACCACTGGTGGAGAGAGTGTCAGAAAACGCCTATGTCAGAAAGGCCCCTTTGCTCTCAGCCGTGCCCTCCATTGCTCTAGACGTGGAAGGCACAAAGCACTGCCTCCATCCTTCAATGGGAGACACGCCATAAACTGTCTTGCCTCCAGCCCTTTACGAAGCTGACAAACAACTCGCTTGCCACAGTCCTGTTACAGCAGACCGGGAACTTCTCATACAAAGGCAGCTCCAATGGCATTTCTTCCCAGCCCTTAACTCGCCGCTTTAGAACTTCCGCTTCTGCCGCCGTTCCACCTTGCCAACCCAGCTCAGACAAGATGCCTACATCTTCCCCTTAAGCAACTGGGCTGAGTCCCACATGATTGTGCCACCATGTGTTTAGCAGGAGAGAGACAATACGCTTTTCACCAACCACAGTTGACCACTGGTGGAGAGAGTGTCAGAAAACGCCTATGTCAGAAAGGCCCCTTTGCTCTCAGCCGTGCCCTCCATTGCTCTAGACGTGGAAGGCACAAAGCACTGCCTCCATCCTTCAATGGGAGACACGCCATAAACTGTCTTGCCTCCAGCCCTTTACGAAGCTGACAAACAACTCGCTTGCCACAGTCCTGTTACAGCAGACCGGGAACTTCTCATACAAAGGCAGCTCCAGTGGCATTTCTTCCCAGCCCTTAACTCGCCGCTTTAGAACTTCCGCTTCTGCCGCCGTTCCACCTTGCCAACCCAGCTCAGACAAAATGCCTACATCTTCCCCTTAAGCAACTGGGCTGAGTCCCACATGATTGTGCCACCATGTGTTTAGCAGGAGAGAGACAATACGCTTTTCACCAACCACAGTTGACCACTGGTGGAGAGAGTGTCAGAAAACGCCTATGTCAGAAAGGCCCCTTTGCTCTCAGCCGTGCCCTCCATTGCTCTAGACGTGGAAGGCACAAAGCACTGCCTCCATCCTTCAATGGGAGACACGCCATAAACTGTCTTGCCTCCAGCCCTTTACGAAGCTGACAAACAACTCGCTTGCCACAGTCCTGTTACAGCAGACGGGAACTTCTCATACAAAGGCAGCTCCAATGGCATTTCTTCCCAGCCCTTAACTCGCCGCTTTAGAACTTCCGCTTCTGCCGCCGTTCCACCTTGCCAACCCAGCTCAGACAAGATGCCTACATCTTCCCCTTAAGCAACTGGGCTGAGTCCCACATGATTGTGCCACCATGTGTTTAGCAGGAGAGAGACAATACGCTTTTCACCAACCACAGTTGACCACTGGTGGAGAGAGTGTCAGAAAACGCCTATGTCAGAAAGGCCCCTTTGCTCTCAGCCGTGCCCTCCATTGCTCTAGACGTGGAAGGCACAAAGCACTGCCTCCATCCTTCAATGGGAGACACGCCATAAACTGTCTTGCCTCCAGCCCTTTACGAAGCTGACAAACAACTCGCTTGCCACAGTCCTGTTACAGCAGACCGGGAACTTCTCATACAAAGGCAGCTCCAGTGGCATTTCTTCCCAGCCCTTAACTCGCCGCTTTAGAACTTCCGCTTCTGCCGCCGTTCCACCTTGCCAACCCAGCTCAGACAAAATGCCTACATCTTCCCCTTAAGCAACTGGGCTGAGTCCCACATGATTGTGCCACCATGTGTTTAGCAGGAGAGAGACAATACGCTTTTCACCAACCACAGTTGACCACTGGTGGAGAGAGTGTCAGAAAACGCCTATGTCAGAAAGGCCCCTTTGCTCTCAGCCGTGCCCTCCATTGCTCTAGACGTGGAAGGCACAAAGCACTGCCTCCATCCTTCAATGGGAGACACGCCATAAACTGTCTTGCCTCCAGCCCTTTACGAAGCTGACAAACAACTCGCTTGCCACAGTCCTGTTACAGCAGACCGGGAACTTCTCATACAAAGGCAGCTCCAGTGGCATTTCTTCCCAGCCCTTAACTCGCCGCTTTAGAACTTCCGCTTCTGCCGCCGTTCCACCTTGCCAACCCAGCTCAGACAAAATGCCTACATCTTCCCCTTAAGCAACTGGGCTGAGTCCCACATGATTGTGCCACCATGTGTTTAGCAGGAGAGAGACAATACGCTTTTCACCAACCACAGTTGACCACTGGTGGAGAGAGTGTCAGAAAACGCCTATGTCAGAAAGGCCCCTTTGCTCTCAGCCGTGCCCTCCATTGCTCTAGACGTGGAAGGCACAAAGCACTGCCTCCATCCTTCAATGGGAGACACGCCATAAACTGTCTTGCCTCCAGCCCTTTACGAAGCTGACAAACAACTCGCTTGCCACAGTCCTGTTACAGCAGACCGGAACTTCTCATACAAAGGCAGCTCCAATGGCATTTCTTCCCAGCCCTTAACTCGCCGCTTTAGAACTTCCGCTTCTGCCGCCGTTCCACCTTGCCAACCCAGCTCAGACAAGATGCCTACATCTTCCCCTTAAGCAACTGGGCTGAGTCCCACATGATTGTGCCACCATGTGTTTAGCAGGAGAGAGACAATACGCTTTTCACCAACCACAGTTGACCACTGGTGGAGAGAGTGTCAGAAAACGCCTATGTCAGAAAGGCCCCTTTGCTCTCAGCCGTGCCCATCCATTGCTCTAGACGTGGAAGGCACAAAGCACTGCCTCCATCCTTCAATGGGAGACACGCCATAAACTGTCTTGCCTCCAGCCCTTTACGAAGCTGACAAACAACTCGCTTGCCACAGTCCTGTTACAGCAGACCGGGAACTTCTCATACAAAGGCAGCTCCAGTGGCATTTCTTCCCAGCCCTTAACTCGCCGCTTTAGAACTTCCGCTTCTGCCGCCGTTCCACCTTGCCAACCCAGCTCAGACAAAATGCCTACATCTTCCCCTTAAGCAACTGGGCTGAGTCCCACATGATTGTGCCACCATGTGTTTAGCAGGAGAGAGACAATACGCTTTTCACCAACCACAGTTGACCACTGTGGAGAGAGTGTCAGAAAACGCCTATGTCAGAAAGGCCCCTTTGCTCTCAGCCGTGCCCTCCATTGCTCTAGACGTGGAAGGCACAAAGCACTGCCTCCATCCTTCAATGGGAGACACGCCATAAACTGTCTTGCCTCCAGCCCTTTACGAAGCTGACAAACAACTCGCTTGCCACAGTCCTGTTACAGCAGACCGGGAACTTCTCATACAAAGGCAGCTCCAATGGCATTTCTTCCCAGCCCTTAACTCGCCGCTTTAGAACTTCCGCTTCTGCCGCCGTTCCACCTTGCCAACCCAGCTCAGACAAGATGCCTACATCTTCCCCTTAAGCAACTGGGCTGAGTCCCACATGATTGTGCCACCATGTGTTTAGCAGGAGAGAGACAATACACTTTTCACCAACCACAGTTGACCACTGGTGGAGAGAGTGTCAGAAAACGCCTATGTCAGAAAGGCCCCTTTGCTCTCAGCCGTGCCCTCCATTGCTCTAGACGTGGAAGGCACAAAGCACTGCCTCCATCCTTCAATGGGAGACACGCCATAAACTGTCTTGCCTCCAGCCCTTTACGAAGCTGACAAACAACTCGCTTGCCACAGTCCTGTTACAGCAGACCGGAACTTCTCATACAAAGGCAGCTCCAGTGGCATTTCTTCCCAGCCCTTAACTCGCCGCTTTAGAACTTCCGCTTCTGCCGCCGTTCCACCTTGCCAACCCAGCTCAGACAAAATGCCTACATCTTCCCCTTAAGCAACTGGGCTGAGTCCCACATGATTGTGCCACCATGTGTTTAGCAGGAGAGAGACAATACGCTTTTCACCAACCACAGTTGACCACTGGTGGAGAGAGTGTCAGAAAACGCCTATGTCAGAAAGGCCCCTTTGCTCTCAGCCGTGCCCTCCATTGCTCTAGACGTGGAAGGCACAAAGCACTGCCTCCATCCTTCAATGGGAGACACGCCATAAACTGTCTTGCCTCCAGCCCTTTACGAAGCTGACAAACAACTCGCTTGCCACAGTCCTGTTACAGCAGACCGGGAACTTCTCATACAAAGGCAGCTCCAATGGCATTTCTTCCCAGCCCTTAACTCGCCGCTTTAGAACTTCCGCTTCTGCCGCCGTTCCACCTTGCCAACCCAGCTCAGACAAAGATGCCTACATCTTCCCCTTAAGCAACTGGGCTGAGTCCCACATGATTGTGCCACCATGTGTTTAGCAGGAGAGAGACAATACGCTTTTCACCAACCACAGTTGACCACTGGTGGAGAGAGTGTCAGAAAACGCCTATGTCAGAAAGGCCCCTTTGCTCTCAGCCGTGCCCTCCATTGCTCTAGACGTGGAAGGCACAAAGCACTGCCTCCATCCTTCAATGGGAGACACGCCATAAACTGTCTTGCCTCCAGCCCTTTACGAAGCTGACAAACAACTCGCTTGCCACAGTCCTGTTACAGCAGACCGGGAACTTCTCATACAAAGGCAGCTCCAATGGCATTTCTTCCCAGCCCTTAACTCGCCGCTTTAGAACTTCCGCTTCTGCCGCCGTTCCACCTTGCCAACCCAGCTCAGACAAAATGCCTACATCTTCCCCTTAAGCAACTGGGCTGAGTCCCACATGATTGTGCCACCATGTGTTTAGCAGGAGAGAGACAATACGCTTTTCACCAACCACAGTTGACCACTGGTGGAGAGAGTGTCAGAAAACGCCTATGTCAGAAAGGCCCCTTTGCTCTCAGCCGTGCCCTCCATTGCTCTAGACGTGGAAGGCACAAAGCACTGCCTCCATCCTTCAATGGGAGACACGCCATAAACTGTCTTGCCTCCAGCCCTTTACGAAGCTGACAAACAACTCGCTTGCCACAGTCCTGTTACAGCAGACCGGGAACTTCTCATACAAAGGCAGCTCCAGTGGCATTTCTTCCCAGCCCTTAACTCGCCGCTTTAGAACTTCCGCTTCTGCCGCCGTTCCACCTTGCCAACCCAGCTCAGACAAAATGCCTACATCTTCCCCTTAAGCAACTGGGCTGAGTCCCACATGATTGTGCCACCATGTGTTTAGCAGGAGAGAGACAATACGCTTTTCACCAACCACAGTTGACCACTGGTGGAGAGAGTGTCAGAAAACGCCTATGTCAGAAAGGCCCCTTTGCTCTCAGCCGTGCCCTCCATTGCTCTAGACGTGGAAGGCACAAAGCACTGCCTCCATCCTTCAATGGGAGACACGCCATAAACTGTCTTGCCTCCAGCCCTTTACGAAGCTGACAAACAACTCGCTTGCCACAGTCCTGTTACAGCAGACCGGGAACTTCTCATACAAAGGCAGCTCCAGTGGCATTTCTTCCCAGCCCTTAACTCGCCGCTTTAGAACTTCCGCTTCTGCCGCCGTTCCACCTTGCCAACCCAGCTCAGACAAAATGCCTACATCTTCCCCTTAAGCAACTGGGCTGAGTCCCACATGATTGTGCCACCATGTGTTTAGCAGGAGAGAGACAATACGCTTTTCACCACCACAGTTGACCACTGGTGGAGAGAGTGTCAGAAAACGCCTATGTCAGAAAGGCCCCTTTGCTCTCAGCCGTGCCCTCCATTGCTCTAGACGTGGAAGGCACAAAGCACTGCCTCCATCCTTCAATGGGAGACACGCCATAAACTGTCTTGCCTCCAGCCCTTTACGAAGCTGACAAACAACTCGCTTGCCACAGTCCTGTTACAGCAGACCGGGAACTTCTCATACAAAGGCAGCTCCAATGGCATTTCTTCCCAGCCCTTAACTCGCCGCTTTAGAACTTCCGCTTCTGCCGCCGTTCCACCTTGCCAACCCAGCTCAGACAAAATGCCTACATCTTCCCCTTAAGCAACTGGGCTGAGTCCCACATGATTGTGCCACCATGTGTTTAGCAGGAGAGAGACAATACGCTTTTCACCAACCACAGTTGACCACTGGTGGAGAGAGTGTCAGAAAACGCCTATGTCAGAAAGGCCCCTTTGCTCTCAGCCGTGCCCTCCATTGCTCTAGACGTGGAAGGCACAAAGCACTGCCTCCATCCTTCAATGGGAGACACGCCATAAACTGTCTTGCCTCCAGCCCTTTACGAAGCTGACAAACAACTCGCTTGCCACAGTCCTGTTACAGCAGACCGGGAACTTCTCATACAAAGGCAGCTCCAGTGGCATTTCTTCCCAGCCCTTAACTCGCCGCTTTAGAACTTCCGCTTCTGCCGCCGTTCCACCTTGCCAACCCAGCTCAGACAAAATGCCTACATCTTCCCCTTAAGCAACTGGGCTGAGTCCCACATGATTGTGCCACCATGTGTTTAGCAGGAGAGAGACAATACGCTTTTCACCAACCACAGTTGACCACTGGTGGAGAGAGTGTCAGAAAACGCCTATGTCAGAAAGGCCCCTTTGCTCTCAGCCGTGCCCTCCATTGCTCTAGACGTGGAAGGCACAAAGCACTGCCTCCATCCTTCAATGGGAGACACGCCATAAACTGTCTTGCCTCCAGCCCTTTACGAAGCTGACAAACAACTCGCTTGCCACAGTCCTGTTACAGCAGACCGGGAACTTCTCATACAAAGGCAGCTCCAATGGCATTTCTTCCCAGCCCTTAACTCGCCGCTTTAGAACTTCCGCTTCTGCCGCCGTTCCACCTTGCCAACCCAGCTCAGACAAGATGCCTACATCTTCCCCTTAAGCAACTGGGCTGAGTCCCACATGATTGTGCCACCATGTGTTTAGCAGGAGAGAGACAATACGCTTTTCACCAACCACAGTTGACCACTGGTGGAGAGAGTGTCAGAAAACGCCTATGTCAGAAAGGCCCCTTTGCTCTCAGCCGTGCCCTCCATTGCTCTAGACGTGGAAGGCACAAAGCACTGCCTCCATCCTTCAATGGGAGACACGCCATAAACTGTCTTGCCTCCAGCCCTTTACGAAGCTGACAAACAACTCGCTTGCCACAGTCCTGTTACAGCAGACCGGGAACTTCTCATACAAAGGCAGCTCCAAGTGGCATTTCTTCCCAGCCCTTAACTCGCCGCTTTAGAACTTCCGCTTCTGCCGCCGTTCCACCTTGCCAACCCAGCTCAGACAAATGCCTACATCTTCCCCTTAAGCAACTGGGCTGAGTCCCACATGATTGTGCCACCATGTGTTTAGCAGGAGAGAGACAATACGCTTTTCACCAACCACAGTTGACCACTGGTGGAGAGAGTGTCAGAAAACGCCTATGTCAGAAAGGCCCCTTTGCTCTCAGCCGTGCCCTCCATTGCTCTAGACGTGGAAGGCACAAAGCACTGCCTCCATCCTTCAATGGGAGACACGCCATAAACTGTCTTGCCTCCAGCCCTTTACGAAGCTGACAAACAACTCGCTTGCCACAGTCCTGTTACAGCAGACCGGGAACTTCTCATACAAAGGCAGCTCCAGTGGCATTTCTTCCCAGCCCTTAACTCGCCGCTTTAGAACTTCCGCTTCTGCCGCCGTTCCACCTTGCCAACCCAGCTCAGACAAAATGCCTACATCTTCCCCTTAAGCAACTGGGCTGAGTCCCACATGATTGTGCCACCATGTGTTTAGCAGGAGAGAGACAATACGCTTTTCACCAACCACAGTTGACCACTGGTGGAGAGAGTGTCAGAAAACGCCTATGTCAGAAAGGCCCCTTTGCTCTCAGCCGTGCCCTCCATTGCTCTAGACGTGGAAGGCACAAAGCACTGCCTCCATCCTTCAATGGGAGACACGCCA
The DNA here is from genome assembly GCF_041296235.1 of Equus asinus. Taxonomy (NCBI): domain Eukaryota; kingdom Metazoa; phylum Chordata; class Mammalia; order Perissodactyla; family Equidae; genus Equus; species Equus asinus. The sequence goes on from NW_027225135.1 coordinate 9,652, forward strand.
TAAACTGTCTTGCCTCCAGCCCTTTACGAAGCTGACAAACAACTCGCTTGCCACAGTCCTGTTACAGCAGACCGGGAACTTCTCATACAAAGGCAGCTCCAGTGGCATTTCTTCCCAGCCCTTAACTCGCCGCTTTAGAACTTCCGCTTCTGCCGCCGTTCCACCTTGCCAACCCAGCTCAGACAAAATGCCTACATCTTCCCCTTAAGCAACTGGGCTGAGTCCCACATGATTGTGCCACCATGTGTTTAGCAGGAGAGAGACAATACGCTTTTCACCAACCACAGTTGACCACTGGTGGAGAGAGTGTCAGAAAACGCCTATGTCAGAAAGGCCCCTTTGCTCTCAGCCGTGCCCTCCATTGCTCTAGACGTGGAAGGCACAAAGCACTGCCTCCATCCTTCAATGGGAGACACGCCATAAACTGTCTTGCCTCCAGCCCTTTACGAAGCTGACAAACAACTCGCTTGCCACAGTCCTGTTACAGCAGACCGGGAACTTCTCATACAAAGGCAGCTCCAGTGGCATTTCTTCCCAGCCCTTAACTCGCCGCTTTAGAACTTCCGCTTCTGCCGCCGTTCCACCTTGCCAACCCAGCTCAGACAAAATGCCTACATCTTCCCCTTAAGCAACTGGGCTGAGTCCCACATGATTGTGCCACCATGTGTTTAGCAGGAGAGAGACAATACGCTTTTCACCAACCACAGTTGACCACTGGTGGAGAGAGTGTCAGAAAACGCCTATGTCAGAAAGGCCCCTTTGCTCTCAGCCGTGCCCTCCATTGCTCTAGACGTGGAAGGCACAAAGCACTGCCTCCATCCTTCAATGGGAGACACGCCATAAACTGTCTTGCCTCCAGCCCTTTACGAAGCTGACAAACAACTCGCTTGCCACAGTCCTGTTACAGCAGACCGGGAACTTCTCATACAAAGGCAGCTCCAATGGCATTTCTTCCCAGCCCTTAACTCGCCGCTTTAGAACTTCCGCTTCTGCCGCCGTTCCACCTTGCCAACCCAGCTCAGACAAAATGCCTACATCTTCCCCTTAAGCAACTGGGCTGAGTCCCACATGATTGTGCCACCATGTGTTTAGCAGGAGAGAGACAATACGCTTTTCACCAACCACAGTTGACCACTGGTGGAGAGAGTGTCAGAAAACGCCTATGTCAGAAAGGCCCCTTTGCTCTCAGCCGTGCCCTCCATTGCTCTAGACGTGGAAGGCACAAAGCACTGCCTCCATCCTTCAATGGGAGACACGCCATAAACTGTCTTGCCTCCAGCCCTTTACGAAGCTGACAAACAACTCGCTTGCCACAGTCCTGTTACAGCAGACCGGGAACTTCTCATACAAAGGCAGCTCCAATGGCATTTCTTCCCAGCCCTTAACTCGCCGCTTTAGAACTTCCGCTTCTGCCGCCGTTCCACCTTGCCAACCCAGCTCAGACAAAATGCCTACATCTTCCCCTTAAGCAACTGGGCTGAGTCCCACATGATTGTGCCACCATGTGTTTAGCAGAGAGAGACAATACGCTTTTCACCAACCACAGTTGACCACTGGTGGAGAGAGTGTCAGAAAACGCCTATGTCAGAAAGGCCCCTTTGCTCTCAGCCGTGCCCTCCATTGCTCTAGACGTGGAAGGCACAAAGCACTGCCTCCATCCTTCAATGGGAGACACGCCATAAACTGTCTTGCCTCCAGCCCTTTACGAAGCTGACAAACAACTCGCTTGCCACAGTCCTGTTACAGCAGACCGGGAACTTCTCATACAAAGGCAGCTCCAGTGGCATTTCTTCCCAGCCCTTAACTCGCCGCTTTAGAACTTCCGCTTCTGCCGCCGTTCCACCTTGCCAACCCAGCTCAGACAAAATGCCTACATCTTCCCCTTAAGCAACTGGGCTGAGTCCCACATGATTGTGCCACCATGTGTTTAGCAGGAGAGAGACAATACGCTTTTCACCAACACAGTTGACCACTGGTGGAGAGAGTGTCAGAAAACGCCTATGTCAGAAAGGCCCCTTTGCTCTCAGCCGTGCCCTCCATTGCTCTAGACGTGGAAGGCACAAAGCACTGCCTCCATCCTTCAATGGGAGACACGCCATAAACTGTCTTGCCTCCAGCCCTTTACGAAGCTGACAAACAACTCGCTTGCCACAGTCCTGTTACAGCAGACCGGGAACTTCTCATACAAAGGCAGCTCCAATGGCATTTCTTCCCAGCCCTTAACTCGCCGCTTTAGAACTTCCGCTTCTGCCGCCGTTCCACCTTGCCAACCCAGCTCAGACAAAATGCCTACATCTTCCCCTTAAGCAACTGGGCTGAGTCCCACATGATTGTGCCACCATGTGTTTAGCAGGAGAGAGACAATACGCTTTTCACCAACCACAGTTGACCACTGGTGGAGAGAGTGTCAGAAAACGCCTATGTCAGAAAGGCCCCTTTGCTCTCAGCCGTGCCCTCCATTGCTCTAGACGTGGAAGGCACAAAGCACTGCCTCCATCCTTCAATGGGAGACACGCCATAAACTGTCTTGCCTCCAGCCCTTTACGAAGCTGACAAACAACTCGCTTGCCACAGTCCTGTTACAGCAGACCGGGAACTTCTCATACAAAGGCAGCTCCAATGGCATTTCTTCCCAGCCCTTAACTCGCCGCTTTAGAACTTCCGCTTCTGCCGCCGTTCCACCTTGCCAACCCAGCTCAGACAAAATGCCTACATCTTCCCCTTAAGCAACTGGGCTGAGTCCCACATGATTGTGCCACCATGTGTTTAGCAGGAGAGAGACAATACGCTTTTCACCAACCACAGTTGACCACTGGTGGAGAGAGTGTCAGAAAACGCCTATGTCAGAAAGGCCCCTTTGCTCTCAGCCGTGCCCTCCATTGCTCTAGACGTGGAAGGCACAAAGCACTGCCTCCATCCTTCAATGGGAGACACGCCATAAACTGTCTTGCCTCCAGCCCTTTACGAAGCTGACAAACAACTCGCTTGCCACAGTCCTGTTACAGCAGACCGGGAACTTCTCATACAAAGGCAGCTCCAGTGGCATTTCTTCCCAGCCCTTAACTCGCCGCTTTAGAACTTCCGCTTCTGCCGCCGTTCCACCTTGCCAACCCAGCTCAGACAAAATGCCTACATCTTCCCCTTAAGCAACTGGGCTGAGTCCCACATGATTGTGCCACCATGTGTTTAGCAGGAGAGAGACAATACGCTTTTCACCAACCACAGTTGACCACTGGTGGAGAGAGTGTCAGAAAACGCCTATGTCAGAAAGGCCCCTTTGCTCTCAGCCGTGCCCTCCATTGCTCTAGACGTGGAAGGCACAAAGCACTGCCTCCATCCTTCAATGGGAGACACGCCATAAACTGTCTTGCCTCCAGCCCTTTACGAAGCTGACAAACAACTCGCTTGCCACAGTCCTGTTACAGCAGACCGGGAACTTCTCATACAAAGGCAGCTCCAATGGCATTTCTTCCCAGCCCTTAACTCGCCGCTTTAGAACTTCCGCTTCTGCCGCCGTTCCACCTTGCCAACCCAGCTCAGACAAAATGCCTACATCTTCCCCTTAAGCAACTGGGCTGAGTCCCACATGATTGTGCCACCATGTGTTTAGCAGGAGAGAGACAATACGCTTTTCACCAACCACAGTTGACCACTGGTGGAGAGAGTGTCAGAAAACGCCTATGTCAGAAAGGCCCCTTTGCTCTCAGCCGTGCCCTCCATTGCTCTAGACGTGGAAGGCACAAAGCACTGCCTCCATCCTTCAATGGGGACACGCCATAAACTGTCTTGCCTCCAGCCCTTTACGAAGCTGACAAACAACTCGCTTGCCACAGTCCTGTTACAGCAGACCGGGAACTTCTCATACAAAGGCAGCTCCAGTGGCATTTCTTCCCAGCCCTTAACTCGCCGCTTTAGAACTTCCGCTTCTGCCGCCGTTCCACCTTGCCAACCCAGCTCAGACAAAATGCCTACATCTTCCCCTTAAGCAACTGGGCTGAGTCCCACATGATTGTGCCACCATGTGTTTAGCAGGAGAGAGACAATACGCTTTTCACCAACCACAGTTGACCACTGGTGGAGAGAGTGTCAGAAAACGCCTATGTCAGAAAGGCCCCTTTGCTCTCAGCCGTGCCCTCCATTGCTCTAGACGTGGAAGGCACAAAGCACTGCCTCCATCCTTCAATGGGAGACACGCCATAAACTGTCTTGCCTCCAGCCCTTTACGAAGCTGACAAACAACTCGCTTGCACAGTCCTGTTACAGCAGACCGGGAACTTCTCATACAAAGGCAGCTCCAGTGGCATTTCTTCCCAGCCCTTAACTCGCCGCTTTAGAACTTCCGCTTCTGCCGCCGTTCCACCTTGCCAACCCAGCTCAGACAAATGCCTACATCTTCCCCTTAAGCAACTGGGCTGAGTCCCACATGATTGTGCCACCATGTGTTTAGCAGGAGAGAGACAATACGCTTTTCACCAACCACAGTTGACCACTGGTGGAGAGAGTGTCAGAAAACGCCTATGTCAGAAAGGCCCCTTTGCTCTCAGCCGTGCCCTCCATTGCTCTAGACGTGGAAGGCACAAAGCACTGCCTCCATCCTTCAATGGGAGACACGCCATAAACTGTCTTGCCTCCAGCCCTTTACGAAGCTGACAAACAACTCGCTTGCCACAGTCCTGTTACAGCAGACCGGGAACTTCTCATACAAAGGCAGCTCCAATGGCATTTCTTCCCAGCCCTTAACTCGCCGCTTTAGAACTTCCGCTTCTGCCGCCGTTCCACCTTGCCAACCCAGCTCAGACAAAATGCCTACATCTTCCCCTTAAGCAACTGGGCTGAGTCCCACATGATTGTGCCACCATGTGTTTAGCAGGAGAGAGACAATACGCTTTTCACCAACCACAGTTGACCACTGGTGGAGAGAGTGTCAGAAAACGCCTATGTCAGAAAGGCCCCTTTGCTCTCAGCCGTGCCCTCCATTGCTCTAGACGTGGAAGGCACAAAGCACTGCCTCCATCCTTCAATGGGAGACACGCCATAAACTGTCTTGCCTCCAGCCCTTTACGAAGCTGACAAACAACTCGCTTGCCACAGTCCTGTTACAGCAGACCGGGAACTTCTCATACAAAGGCAGCTCCAGATGGCATTTCTTCCCAGCCCTTAACTCGCCGCTTTAGAACTTCCGCTTCTGCCGCCGTTCCACCTTGCCAACCCAGCTCAGACAAATGCCTACATCTTCCCCTTAAGCAACTGGGCTGAGTCCCACATGATTGTGCCACCATGTGTTTAGCAGGAGAGAGACAATACGCTTTTCACCAACCACAGTTGACCACTGGTGGAGAGAGTGTCAGAAAACGCCTATGTCAGAAAGGCCCCTTTGCTCTCAGCCGTGCCCTCCATTGCTCTAGACGTGGAAGGCACAAAGCACTGCCTCCATCCTTCAATGGGAGACACGCCATAAACTGTCTTGCCTCCAGCCCTTTACGAAGCTGACAAACAACTCGCTTGCCACAGTCCTGTTACAGCAGACCGGGAACTTCTCATACAAAGGCAGCTCCAATGGCATTTCTTCCCAGCCCTTAACTCGCCGCTTTAGAACTTCCGCTTCTGCCGCCGTTCCACCTTGCCAACCCAGCTCAGACAAGATGCCTACATCTTCCCCTTAAGCAACTGGGCTGAGTCCCACATGATTGTGCCACCATGTGTTTAGCAGGAGAGAGACAATACGCTTTTCACCAACCACAGTTGACCACTGGTGGAGAGAGTGTCAGAAAACGCCTATGTCAGAAAGGCCCCTTTGCTCTCAGCCGTGCCCTCCATTGCTCTAGACGTGGAAGGCACAAAGCACTGCCTCCATCCTTCAATGGGAGACACGCCATAAACTGTCTTGCCTCCAGCCCTTTACGAAGCTGACAAACAACTCGCTTGCCACAGTCCTGTTACAGCAGACCGGGAACTTCTCATACAAAGGCAGCTCCAATGGCATTTCTTCCCAGCCCTTAACTCGCCGCTTTAGAACTTCCGCTTCTGCCGCCGTTCCACCTTGCCAACCCAGCTCAGACAAAGATGCCTACATCTTCCCCTTAAGCAACTGGGCTGAGTCCCACATGATTGTGCCACCATGTGTTTAGCAGGAGAGAGACAATACGCTTTTCACCAACCACAGTTGACCACTGGTGGAGAGAGTGTCAGAAAACGCCTATGTCAGAAAGGCCCCTTTGCTCTCAGCCGTGCCCTCCATTGCTCTAGACGTGGAAGGCACAAAGCACTGCCTCCATCCTTCAATGGGAGACACGCCATAAACTGTCTTGCCTCCAGCCCTTTACGAAGCTGACAAACAACTCGCTTGCCACAGTCCTGTTACAGCAGACCGGGAACTTCTCATACAAAGGCAGCTCCAGTGGCATTTCTTCCCAGCCCTTAACTCGCCGCTTTAGAACTTCCGCTTCTGCCGCCGTTCCACCTTGCCAACCCAGCTCAGACAAAATGCCTACATCTTCCCCTTAAGCAACTGGGCTGAGTCCCACATGATTGTGCCACCATGTGTTTAGCAGGAGAGAGACAATACGCTTTTCACCAACCACAGTTGACCACTGGTGGAGAGAGTGTCAGAAAACGCCTATGTCAGAAAGGCCCCTTTGCTCTCAGCCGTGCCCTCCATTGCTCTAGACGTGGAAGGCACAAAGCACTGCCTCCATCCTTCAATGGGAGACACGCCATAAACTGTCTTGCTCCAGCCCTTTACGAAGCTGACAAACAACTCGCTTGCCACAGTCCTGTTACAGCAGACCGGGAACTTCTCATACAAAGGCAGCTCCAGTGGCATTTCTTCCCAGCCCTTAACTCGCCGCTTTAGAACTTCCGCTTCTGCCGCCGTTCCACCTTGCCAACCCAGCTCAGACAAAATGCCTACATCTTCCCCTTAAGCAACTGGGCTGAGTCCCACATGATTGTGCCACCATGTGTTTAGCAGGAGAGAGACAATACGCTTTTCACCAACCACAGTTGACCACTGGTGGAGAGAGTGTCAGAAAACGCCTATGTCAGAAAGGCCCCTTTGCTCTCAGCCGTGCCCTCCATTGCTCTAGACGTGGAAGGCACAAAGCACTGCCTCCATCCTTCAATGGGAGACACGCCATAAACTGTCTTGCCTCCAGCCCTTTACGAAGCTGACAAACAACTCGCTTGCCACAGTCCTGTTACAGCAGACCGGGAACTTCTCATACAAAGGCAGCTCCAATGGCATTTCTTCCCAGCCCTTAACTCGCCGCTTTAGAACTTCCGCTTCTGCCGCCGTTCCACCTTGCCAACCCAGCTCAGACAAAATGCCTACATCTTCCCCTTAAGCAACTGGGCTGAGTCCCACATGATTGTGCCACCATGTGTTTAGCAGGAGAGAGACAATACGCTTTTCACCAACCACAGTTGACCACTGGTGGAGAGAGTGTCAGAAAACGCCTATGTCAGAAAGGCCCCTTTGCTCTCAGCCGTGCCCTCCATTGCTCTAGACGTGGAAGGCACAAAGCACTGCCTCCATCCTTCAATGGGAGACACGCCATAAACTGTCTTGCCTCCAGCCCTTTACGAAGCTGACAAACAACTCGCTTGCCACAGTCCTGTTACAGCAGACCGGGAACTTCTCATACAAGGCAGCTCCAGTGGCATTTCTTCCCAGCCTTAACTCGCCGCTTTAGAACTTCCGCTTCTGCCGCCGTTCCACCTTGCCAACCCAGCTCAGACAAAATGCCTACATCTTCCCCTTAAGCAACTGGGCTGAGTCCCACATGATTGTGCCACCATGTGTTTAGCAGGAGAGAGACAATACGCTTTTCACCAACCACAGTTGACCCACTGGTGGGAGAGAGTGTCAGAAAACGCCTATGTCAGAAAGGCCCCTTTGCTCTCAGCCGTGCCCTCCATTGCTCTAGACGTGGAAGGCACAAAGCACTGCCTCCATCCTTCAATGGGAGACACGCCATAAACTGTCTTGCCTCCAGC
>NW_027225136.1:0-27219 GCF_041296235.1 Equus asinus
CCAGAACCACGTGGCGGACTCTATGGAATCACCCGCCGGGCATGCCGGAACCAGCTCTCAGACGTGCCAGAAGCACGTGCCGGACACGCCGGAACCACCTACTAGAGAGACCGGAACCACCTGCCAGACCCGCCTGAACCACCTGCTGAGTACGCTGGAACAACCTGCTCTACTCGCTGGAGCCACCTGCTGACACGCCAAAATCACTGATGGCTACGCCAGCACCACTCGGCAGACAAGCCAGAATCACCTGCAGGGTATGCCGGAACCACCTCTCAGACGTGCCAGAACCCCTTGTCGACACTCCGGAATCACCTGTCAGGCATGCCGGAACCACCTCTCGAGCGTGCCAGAATGACGTGCCAGAGACACCGGATGCACCTGCCGAGCACGCCGGAACCTCCTGTTCGACTCGCCGGAACCACCAGCCAGAGACGCCAAAATCCCCTGCCAGGTAGGCCAGAATCACATGGCGGACGCTCCGGAATCTCCCGCCGGGAAGGTAGGAACCACCTCTCAAACATACTGGAAGCACGTGCCGGACATGCCGGCACCACGTACTGGACAGACCAGAAACACCTGCCGGACCTGCCTGAACCACCTGCTGAGCACACCGGAACAACTTGCTCGACTCGCTGGAGCCACCTGCTGGACACCCCAAAATCACCAGCCAGCTATGCCAGAACCACTTGCCGTACACTCCGGAATCACCTGCTGGTTACACCAGAGCCACTTGGTGGACAATCCAGAATCACCTGCCGGACATGCCAGAACCACCTGTCACACATGCCGGAACCACGTGCCTGACACGCCGGAACCACCTCGCGGACAGACCGGAACCACCTACCAGACATGCCTGAACCACCTGCCGAGCATGCCGGAACCACCTGCCGGACACGCCAAAATCACCTGCGGGCTAGGCCAGAACCACTTGTAGGACTCTCCTGGAGCACCTGCCGGGCATGCGGGAACCACCTCTCAGACGTGCCAGAACCACGTGCGGCACATGACGGAACCCATTACCGGACAGACCGGAACCACCTGCTGGACACGCCAGAATCACCTGCCAAGAACACCGGAACCACCTGAACAGCTCGCCAGAAACACCTGCCGGGCATGCCAAAATCACCTGCCGGCTACACCAGAACCTCTTGCCGGACACTCCGGAATCACCTGCCAGACATGATGCAACCAAATGTCAGACGTGCCAGAAACCACGTGCCAGAGACACCGGATGCAACTGCCGAGCATGCCGGAACCTCCTGCTCAACTCGCTGTAACCACCTGCCGGGGACGCCAAAATCACCTGTCAGCTAGGCCAGAACCACGTGGCGGACTCTATGGAATCACCCGCCGGGCATGCCGGAACCAGCTCTCAGACGTGCCAGAAGCACGTGCCGGACACGCCGGAACCACCTACTAGAGAGACCGGAACCACCTGCCAGACCCCGCCTGAACCACCTGCTGAGTACGCTGGAACAACCTGCTCTACTCGCTGGAGCCACCTGCTGGACACGCCAAAATCACCTGATGGCTACGCCAGCACCACTCGGCAGACAAGCCAGAATCACCTGCAGGGTATGCCGGAACCACCTCTCAGACGTGCCAGAACCCCTTGTCGGACACTCCGGAATCACCTGTCAGGCATGCCGGAACCACCTCTCGAGCGTGCCAGAATGACGTGCCAGAGACACCGGATGCACCTGCCGAGCACGCCGGAACCTCCTGTTCGACTCGCCGGAACCACCAGCCAGAGACGCCAAAATCCCCTGCCAGGTAGGCCAGAATCACATGGCGGACGCTCCGGAATCTCCCGCCGGGAAGGTAGGAACCACCTCTCAAACATACTGGAAAGCACGTGCCGGACATGCCGGCACCACGTACTGGACAGACCAGAAACACCTGCCGGACCTGCCTGAACCACCTGCTGAGCACACCGGCACAACTTGCTCGACTCGCTGGAGCCACCTGCTGGACACCCCAAAATCACCAGCCAGCTATGCCAGAACCACTTGCCGTACACTCCGGAATCACCTGCTGGTTACACCAGAGCCACTTGGTGGACAATCCAGAATCACCTGCCGGACATGCCAGAACCACCTGTCACACATGCCGGAACCACGTGCCTGACACGCCGGAACCACCTCGCGGACAGACCGGAACCACCTACCAGACATGCCTGAACCACCTGCCGAGCATGCCGGAACCACCTGCCGGACACGCCAAAATCACCTGCGGGCTAGGCCAGAACCACTTGTAGGACTCTCCTGGAGCACCTGCCGGGCATGCGGGAACCACCTCTCAGACGTGCCAGAACCACGTGCGGCACATGACGGAACCACTTACCGGACAGACCGGAACCACCTGCTGGACACGCCAGAATCACCTGCCAAGAACACCGGAACCACCTGAACAGCTCGCCAGAAACACCTGCCGGGCATGCCAAAATCACCTGCCGGCTACACCAGAACCTCTTGCCGGACACTCCGGAATCACCTGCCAGACATGATGCAACCAAATGTCAGACGTGCCAGAACCACGTGCCAGAGACACCGGATGCAACTGCCGAGCATGCCGGAACCTCCTGCTCAACTCGCTGTAACCACCTGCCGGGGACGCCAAAATCACCTGTCAGCTAGGCCAGAACCACGTGGCGGACTCTATGGAATCACCCGCCGGGCATGCCGGAACCAGCTCTCAGACGTGCCAGAAGCACGTGCCGGACACGCCGGAACCACCTACTAGAGAGACCGGAACCACCTGCCAGACCCGCCTGAACCACCTGCTGAGTACGCTGGAACAACCTGCTCTACTCGCTGGAGCCACCTGCTGGACACGCCAAAATCACCTGATGGCTACGCCAGCACCACTCGGCAGACAAGCCAGAATCACCTGCAGGGTATGCCGGAACCACCTCTCAGACGTGCCAGAACCCCTTGTCGGACACTCCGGAATCACCTGTCAGGCATGCCGGAACCACCTCTCGAGCGTGCCAGAATGACGTGCCAGAGACACCGGATGCACCTGCCGAGCACGCCGGAACCTCCTCTTCGACTCGCCGGAACCACCAGCCAGAGACGCCAAAATCCCCTGCCAGGTAGGCCAGAATCACATGGCGGACGCTCCGGAATCTCCCGCCGGGAAGGTAGGAACCACCTCTCAAACATACTGGAAGCACGTGCCGGACATGCCGGCACCACGTACTGGACAGACCAGAAACACCTGCCGGACCTGCCTGAACCACCTGCTGAGCACACCGGAACAACTTGCTCGACTCGCTGGAGCCACCTGCTGGACACCCAAAATCACCAGCCAGCTATGCCAGAACCACTTGCCGTACACTCCGGAATCACCTGCTGGTTACACCAGAGCCACTTGGTGGACAATCCAGAATCACCTGCCGGACATGCCAGAACCACCTGTCACACATGCCGGAACCACGTGCCTGACACGCCGGAACCACCTCGCGGACAGACCGGAACCACCTACCAGACATGCCTGAACCACCTGCCGAGCATGCCGGAACCACCTGCCGGACACGCCAAAATCACCTGCGGGCTAGGCCAGAACCACTTGTAGGACTCTCCTGGAGCACCTGCCGGGCATGCGGGAACCACCTCTCAGACGTGCCAGAACCACGTGCGGCACATGACGGAACCCATTACCGGACAGACCGGAACCACCTGCTGGACACGCCAGAATCACCTGCCAAGAACACCGGAACCACCTGAACAGCTCGCCAGAAACACCTGCCGGCATGCCAAAATCACCTGCCGGCTACACCAGAACCTCTTGCCGGACACTCCGGAATCACCTGCCAGACATGATGCAACCAAATGTCAGACGTGCCAGAACCACGTGCCAGAGACACCGGATGCAACTGCCGAGCATGCCGGAACCTCCTGCTCAACTCGCTGTAACCACCTGCCGGGGACGCCAAAATCACCTGTCAGCTAGGCCAGAACCACGTGGCGGACTCTATGGAATCACCCGCCGGGCATGCCGGAACCAGCTCTCAGACGTGCCAGAAGCACGTGCCGGACACGCCGGAACCACCTACTAGAGAGACCGGAACCACCTGCCAGACCCGCCTGAACCACCTGCTGAGTACGCTGGAACAACCTGCTCTACTCGCTGGAGCCACCTGCTGGACACGCCAAAATCACCTGATGGCTACGCCAGCACCACTCGGCAGACAAGCCAGAATCACCTGCAGGGTATGCCGGAACCACCTCTCAGACGTGCCAGAACCCCTTGTCGGACACTCCGGAATCACCTGTCAGGCATGCCGGAACCACCTCTCGAGCGTGCCAGAATGACGTGCCAGAGACACCGGATGCACCTGCCGAGCACGCCGGAACCTCCTCTTCGACTCGCCGGAACCACCAGCCAGAGACGCCAAAATCCCCTGCCAGGTAGGCCAGAATCACATGGCGGACGCTCCGGAATCTCCCGCCGGGAAGGTAGGAACCACCTCTCAAACATACTGGAAGCACGTGCCGGACATGCCGGCACCACGTACTGGACAGACCAGAAACACCTGCCGGACCTGCCTGAACCACCTGCTGAGCACACCGGCACAACTTGCTCGACTCGCTGGAGCCACCTGCTGGACACCCCAAAATCACCAGCCAGCTATGCCAGAACCACTTGCCGTACACTCCGGAATCACCTGCTGGTTACACCAGAGCCACTTGGTGGACAATCCAGAATCACCTGCCGGACATGCCAGAACCACCTGTCACACATGCCGGAACCACGTGCCTGACACGCCGGAACCACCTCGCGGACAGACCGGAACCACCTACCAGACATGCCTGAACCACCTGCCGAGCATGCCGGAACCACCTGCCGGACACGCCAAAATCACCTGCGGGCTAGGCCAGAACCACTTGTAGGACTCTCCTGGAGCACCTGCCGGGCATGCGGGAACCACCTCTCAGACGTGCCAGAACCACGTGCGGCACATGACGGAACCCATTACCGGACAGACCGGAACCACCTGCTGGACACGCCAGAATCACCTGCCAAGAACACCGGAACCACCTGAACAGCTCGCCAGAAACACCTGCCGGGCATGCCAAAATCACCTGCCGGCTACACCAGAACCTCTTGCCGGACACTCCGGAATCACCTGCCAGACATGATGCAACCAAATGTCAGACGTGCCAGAACCACGTGCCAGAGACACCGGATGCAACTGCCGAGCATGCCGGAACCTCCTGCTCAACTCGCTGCAACCACCTGCCGGGGACGCCAAAATCACCTGTCAGCTAGGCCAGAACCACGTGGCGGACTCTATGGAATCACCCGCCGGGCATGCCGGAACCAGCTCTCAGACGTGCCAGAAGCACGTGCCGGACACGCCGGAACCACCTACTAGAGAGACCGGAACCACCTGCCAGACCCGCCTGAACCACCTGCTGAGTACGCTGGAACAACCTGCTCTACTCGCTGGAGCCACCTGCTGGACACGCCAAAATCACCTGATGGCTACGCCAGCACCACTCGGCAGACAAGCCAGAATCACCTGCAGGGTATGCCGGAACCACCTCTCAGACGTGCCAGAACCCCTTGTCGGACACTCCGGAATCACCTGTCAGGCATGCCGGAACCACCTCTCGAGCGTGCCAGAATGACGTGCCAGAGACACCGGATGCACCTGCCGAGCACGCCGGAACCTCCTCTTCGACTCGCCGGAACCACCAGCCAGAGACGCCAAAATCCCCTGCCAGGTAGGCCAGAATCACATGGCGGACGCTCCGGAATCTCCCGCCGGGAAGGTAGGAACCACCTCTCAAACATACTGGAAGCACGTGCCGGACATGCCGGCACCACGTACTGGACAGACCAGAAACACCTGCCGGACCTGCCTGAACCACCTGCTGAGCACACCGGCACAACTTGCTCGACTCGCTGGAGCCACCTGCTGGACACCCAAAATCACCAGCCAGCTATGCCAGAACCACTTGCCGTACACTCCGGAATCACCTGCTGGTTACACCAGAGCCACTTGGTGGACAATCCAGAATCACCTGCCGGACATGCCAGAACCACCTGTCACACATGCCGGAACCACGTGCCTGACACGCCGGAACCACCTCGCGGACAGACCGGAACCACCTACCAGACATGCCTGAACCACCTGCCGAGCATGCCGGAACCACCTGCCGGACACGCCAAAATCACCTGCGGGCTAGGCCAGAACCACTTGTAGGACTCTCCTGGAGCACCTGCCGGGCATGCGGGAACCACCTCTCAGACGTGCCAGAACCACGTGCGGCACATGACGGAACCCATTACCGGACAGACCGGAACCACCTGCTGGACACGCCAGAATCACCTGCCAAGAACACCGGAACCACCTGAACAGCTCGCCAGAAACACCTGCCGGGCATGCCAAAATCACCTGCCGGCTACACCAGAACCTCTTGCCGGACACTCCGGAATCACCTGCCAGACATGATGCAACCAAATGTCAGACGTGCCAGAACCACGTGCCAGAGACACCGGATGCAACTGCCGAGCATGCCGGAACCTCCTGCTCAACTCGCTGCAACCACCTGCCGGGGACGCCAAAATCACCTGTCAGCTAGGCCAGAACCACGTGGCGGACTCTATGGAATCACCCGCCGGGCATGCCGGAACCAGCTCTCAGACGTGCCAGAAGCACGTGCCGGACACGCCGGAACCACCTACTAGAGAGACCGGAACCACCTGCCAGACCCGCCTGAACCACCTGCTGAGTACGCTGGAACAACCTGCTCTACTCGCTGGAGCCACCTGCTGGACACGCCAAAATCACCTGATGGCTACGCCAGCACCACTCGGCAGACAAGCCAGAATCACCTGCAGGGTATGCCGGAACCACCTCTCAGACGTGCCAGAACCCCTTGTCGGACACTCCGGAATCACCTGTCAGGCATGCCGGAACCACCTCTCGAGCGTGCCAGAATGACGTGCCAGAGACACCGGATGCACCTGCCGAGCACGCCGGAACCTCCTGTTCGACTCGCCGGAACCACCAGCCAGAGACGCCAAAATCCCCTGCCAGGTAGGCCAGAATCACATGGCGGACGCTCCGGAATCTCCCGCCGGGAAGGTAGGAACCACCTCTCAAACATACTGGAAGCACGTGCCGGACATGCCGGCACCACGTACTGGACAGACCAGAAACACCTGCCGGACCTGCCTGAACCACCTGCTGAGCACACCGGCACAACTTGCTCGACTCGCTGGAGCCACCTGCTGGACACCCCAAAATCACCAGCCAGCTATGCCAGAACCACTTGCCGTACACTCCGGAATCACCTGCTGGTTACACCAGAGCCACTTGGTGGACAATCCAGAATCACCTGCCGGACATGCCAGAACCACCTGTCACACATGCCGGAACCACGTGCCTGACACGCCGGAACCACCTCGCGGACAGACCGGAACCACCTACCAGACATGCCTGAACCACCTGCCGAGCATGCCGGAACCACCTGCCGGACACGCCAAAATCACCTGCGGGCTAGGCCAGAACCACTTGTAGGACTCTCCTGGAGCACCTGCCGGGCATGCGGGAACCACCTCTCAGACGTGCCAGAACCACGTGCGGCACATGACGGAACCCATTACCGGACAGACCGGAACCACCTGCTGACACGCCAGAATCACCTGCCAAGAACACCGGAACCACCTGAACAGCTCGCCAGAACACCTGCCGGGCATGCCAAAATCACCTGCCGGCTACACCAGAACCTCTTGCCGGACACTCCGGAATCACCTGCCAGACATGATGCAACCAAATGTCAGACGTGCCAGAACCACGTGCCAGAGACACCGGATGCAACTGCCGAGCATGCCGGAACCTCCTGCTCAACTCGCTGTAACCACCTGCCGGGGACGCCAAAATCACCTGTCAGCTAGGCCAGAACCACGTGGCGGACTCTATGGAATCACCCGCCGGGCATGCCGGAACCAGCTCTCAGACGTGCCAGAAGCACGTGCCGGACACGCCGGAACCACCTACTAGAGAGACCGGAACCACCTGCCAGACCCGCCTGAACCACCTGCTGAGTACGCTGGAACAACCTGCTCTACTCGCTGGAGCCACCTGCTGGACACGCCAAAATCACCTGATGGCTACGCCAGCACCACTCGGCAGACAAGCCAGAATCACCTGCAGGGTATGCCGGAACCACCTCTCAGACGTGCCAGAACCCCTTGTCGGACACTCCGGAATCACCTGTCAGGCATGCCGGAACCACCTCTCGAACGTGCCAGAATGACGTGCCAGAGACACCGGATGCACCTGCCGAGCACGCCGGAACCTCCTCTTCGACTCGCCGGAACCACCAGCCAGAGACGCCAAAATCCCCTGCCAGGTAGGCCAGAATCACATGGCGGACGCTCCGGAATCTCCCGCCGGGAAGGTAGGAACCACCTCTCAAACATACTGGAAGCACGTGCCGGACATGCCGGCACCACGTACTGGACAGACCAGAAACACCTGCCGGACCTGCCTGAACCACCTGCTGAGCACACCGGCACAACTTGCTCGACTCGCTGGAGCCACCTGCTGGACACCCCAAAATCACCAGCCAGCTATGCCAGAACCACTTGCCGTACACTCCGGAATCACCTGCTGGTTACACCAGAGCCACTTGGTGGACAATCCAGAATCACCTGCCGGACATGCCAGAACCACCTGTCACACATGCCGGAACCACGTGCCTGACACGCCGGAACCACCTCGCGGACAGACCGGAACCACCTACCAGACATGCCTGAACCACCTGCCGAGCATGCCGGAACCACCTGCCGGACACGCCAAAATCACCTGCGGGCTAGGCCAGAACCACTTGTAGGACTCTCCTGGAGCACCTGCCGGGCATGCGGGAACCACCTCTCAGACGTGCCAGAACCACGTGCGGCACATGACGGAACCCATTACCGGACAGACCGGAACCACCTGCTGGACACGCCAGAATCACCTGCCAAGAACACCGGAACCACCTGAACAGCTCGCCAGAAACACCTGCCGGGCATGCCAAAATCACCTGCCGGCTACACCAGAACCTCT
Source organism: Equus asinus (assembly GCF_041296235.1). Taxonomy (NCBI): domain Eukaryota; kingdom Metazoa; phylum Chordata; class Mammalia; order Perissodactyla; family Equidae; genus Equus; species Equus asinus. Next base: position 9,071 of record NW_027225136.1, read on the forward strand.
TGCCGGACACTCCGGAATCACCTGCCAGACATGATGCAACCAAATGTCAGACGTGCCAGAACCACGTGCCAGAGACACCGGATGCAACTGCCGAGCATGCCGGAACCTCCTGCTCAACTCGCTGCAACCACCTGCCGGGGACGCCAAAATCACCTGTCAGCTAGGCCAGAACCACGTGGCGGACTCTATGGAATCACCCGCCGGGCATGCCGGAACCAGCTCTCAGACGTGCCAGAAGCACGTGCCGGACACGCCGGAACCACCTACTAGAGAGACCGGAACCACCTGCCAGACCCGCCTGAACCACCTGCTGAGTACGCTGGAACAACCTGCTCTACTCGCTGGAGCCACCTGCTGGACACGCCAAAATCACCTGATGGCTACGCCAGCACCACTCGGCAGACAAGCCAGAATCACCTGCAGGGTATGCCGGAACCACCTCTCAGACGTGCCAGAACCCCTTGTCGGACACTCCGGAATCACCTGTCAGGCATGCCGGAACCACCTCTCGAGCGTGCCAGAATGACGTGCCAGAGACACCGGATGCACCTGCCGAGCACGCCGGAACCTCCTCTTCGACTCGCCGGAACCACCAGCCAGAGACGCCAAAATCCCCTGCCAGGTAGGCCAGAATCACATGGCGGACGCTCCGGAATCTCCCGCCGGGAAGGTAGGAACCACCTCTCAAACATACTGGAAGCACGTGCCGGACATGCCGGCACCACGTACTGGACAGACCAGAAACACCTGCCGGACCTGCCTGAACCACCTGCTGAGCACACCGGCACAACTTGCTCGACTCGCTGGAGCCACCTGCTGGACACCCCAAAATCACCAGCCAGCTATGCCAGAACCACTTGCCGTACACTCCGGAATCACCTGCTGGTTACACCAGAGCCACTTGGTGGACAATCCAGAATCACCTGCCGGACATGCCAGAACCACCTGTCACACATGCCGGAACCACGTGCCTGACACGCCGGAACCACCTCGCGGACAGACCGGAACCACCTACCAGACATGCCTGAACCACCTGCCGAGCATGCCGGAACCACCTGCCGGACACGCCAAAATCACCTGCGGGCTAGGCCAGAACCACTTGTAGGACTCTCCTGGAGCACCTGCCGGGCATGCGGGAACCACCTCTCAGACGTGCCAGAACCACGTGCGGCACATGACGGAACCCATTACCGGACAGACCGGAACCACCTGCTGGACACGCCAGAATCACCTGCCAAGAACACCGGAACCACCTGAACAGCTCGCCAGAAACACCTGCCGGGCATGCCAAAATCACCTGCCGGCTACACCAGAACCTCTTGCCGGACACTCCGGAATCACCTGCCAGACATGATGCAACCAAATGTCAGACGTGCCAGAACCACGTGCCAGAGACACCGGATGCAACTGCCGAGCATGCCGGAACCTCCTGCTCAACTCGCTGTAACCACCTGCCGGGGACGCCAAAATCACCTGTCAGCTAGGCCAGAACCACGTGGCGGACTCTATGGAATCACCCGCCGGGCATGCCGGAACCAGCTCTCAGACGTGCCAGAAGCACGTGCCGGACACGCCGGAACCACCTACTAGAGAGACCGGAACCACCTGCCAGACCCGCCTGAACCACCTGCTGAGTACGCTGGAACAACCTGCTCTACTCGCTGGAGCCACCTGCTGGACACGCCAAAATCACCTGATGGCTACGCCAGCACCACTCGGCAGACAAGCCAGAATCACCTGCAGGGTATGCCGGAACCACCTCTCAGACGTGCCAGAACCCCTTGTCGGACACTCCGGAATCACCTGTCAGGCATGCCGGAACCACCTCTCGAGCGTGCCAGAATGACGTGCCAGAGACACCGGATGCACCTGCCGAGCACGCCGGAACCTCCTCTTCGACTCGCCGGAACCACCAGCCAGAGACGCCAAAATCCCCTGCCAGGTAGGCCAGAATCACATGGCGGACGCTCCGGAATCTCCCGCCGGGAAGGTAGGAACCACCTCTCAAACATACTGGAAGCACGTGCCGGACATGCCGGCACCACGTACTGGACAGACCAGAAACACCTGCCGGACCTGCCTGAACCACCTGCTGAGCACACCGGCACAACTTGCTCGACTCGCTGGAGCCACCTGCTGGACACCCCAAAATCACCAGCCAGCTATGCCAGAACCACTTGCCGTACACTCCGGAATCACCTGCTGGTTACACCAGAGCCACTTGGTGGACAATCCAGAATCACCTGCCGGACATGCCAGAACCACCTGTCACACATGCCGGAACCACGTGCCTGACACGCCGGAACCACCTCGCGGACAGACCGGAACCACCTACCAGACATGCCTGAACCACCTGCCGAGCATGCCGGAACCACCTGCCGGACACGCCAAAATCACCTGCGGGCTAGGCCAGAACCACTTGTAGGACTCTCCTGGAGCACCTGCCGGGCATGCGGGAACCACCTCTCAGACGTGCCAGAACCACGTGCGGCACATGACGGAACCCATTACCGGACAGACCGGAACCACCTGCTGGACACGCCAGAATCACCTGCCAAGAACACCGGAACCACCTGAACAGCTCGCCAGAAACACCTGCCGGGCATGCCAAAATCACCTGCCGGCTACACCAGAACCTCTTGCCGGACACTCCGGAATCACCTGCCAGACATGATGCAACCAAATGTCAGACGTGCCAGAACCACGTGCCAGAGACACCGGATGCAACTGCCGAGCATGCCGGAACCTCCTGCTCAACTCGCTGCAACCACCTGCCGGGGACGCCAAAATCACCTGTCAGCTAGGCCAGAACCACGTGGCGGACTCTATGGAATCACCCGCCGGGCATGCCGGAACCAGCTCTCAGACGTGCCAGAAGCACGTGCCGGACACGCCGGAACCACCTACTAGAGAGACCGGAACCACCTGCCAGACCGCCTGAACCACCTGCTGAGTACGCTGGAACAACCTGCTCTACTCGCTGGAGCCACCTGCTGGACACGCCAAAATCACCTGATGGCTACGCCAGCACCACTCGGCAGACAAGCCAGAATCACCTGCAGGGTATGCCGGAACCACCTCTCAGACGTGCCAGAACCCCTTGTCGGACACCTCCGGAATCACCTGTCAGGCATGCCGGAACCACCTCTCGAGCGTGCCAGAATGACGTGCCAGAGACACCGGATGCACCTGCCGAGCACGCCGGAACCTCCTCTTCGACTCGCCGGAACCACCAGCCAGAGACGCCAAAATCCCCTGCCAGGTAGGCCAGAATCACATGGCGGACGCTCCGGAATCTCCCGCCGGGAAGGTAGGAACCACCTCTCAAACATACTGGAAGCACGTGCCGGACATGCCGGCACCACGTACTGGACAGACCAGAAACACCTGCCGGACCTGCCTGAACCACCTGCTGAGCACACCGGCACAACTTGCTCGACTCGCTGGAGCCACCTGCTGGACACCCCAAAATCACCAGCCAGCTATGCCAGAACCACTTGCCGTACACTCCGGAATCACCTGCTGGTTACACCAGAGCCACTTGGTGGACAATCCAGAATCACCTGCCGGACATGCCAGAACCACCTGTCACACATGCCGGAACCACGTGCCTGACACGCCGGAACCACCTCGCGGACAGACCGGAACCACCTACCAGACATGCCTGAACCACCTGCCGAGCATGCCGGAACCACCTGCCGGACACGCCAAAATCACCTGCGGGCTAGGCCAGAACCACTTGTAGGACTCTCCTGGAGCACCTGCCGGGCATGCGGGAACCACCTCTCAGACGTGCCAGAACCACGTGCGGCACATGACGGAACCCATTACCGGACAGACCGGAACCACCTGCTGGACACGCCAGAATCACCTGCCAAGAACACCGGAACCACCTGAACAGCTCGCCAGAAACACCTGCCGGGCATGCCAAAATCACCTGCCGGCTACACCAGAACCTCTTGCCGGACACTCCGGAATCACCTGCCAGACATGATGCAACCAAATGTCAGACGTGCCAGAACCACGTGCCAGAGACACCGGATGCAACTGCCGAGCATGCCGGAACCTCCTGCTCAACTCGCTGTAACCACCTGCCGGGGACGCCAAAATCACCTGTCAGCTAGGCCAGAACCACGTGGCGGACTCTATGGAATCACCCGCCGGGCATGCCGGAACCAGCTCTCAGACGTGCCAGAAGCACGTGCCGGACACGCCGGAACCACCTACTAGAGAGACCGGAACCACCTGCCAGACCCGCCTGAACCACCTGCTGAGTACGCTGGAACAACCTGCTCTACTCGCTGGAGCCACCTGCTGGACACGCCAAAATCACCTGATGGCTACGCCAGCACCACTCGGCAGACAAGCCAGAATCACCTGCAGGGTATGCCGGAACCACCTCTCAGACGTGCCAGAACCCCTTGTCGGACACTCCGGAATCACCTGTCAGGCATGCCGGAACCACCTCTCGAGCGTGCCAGAATGACGTGCCAGAGACACCGGATGCACCTGCCGAGCACGCCGGAACCTCCTCTTCGACTCGCCGGAACCACCAGCCAGAGACGCCAAAATCCCCTGCCAGGTAGGCCAGAATCACATGGCGGACGCTCCGGAATCTCCCGCCGGGAAGGTAGGAACCACCTCTCAAACATACTGGAAGCACGTGCCGGACATGCCGGCACCACGTACTGGACAGACCAGAAACACCTGCCGGACCTGCCTGAACCACCTGCTGAGCACACCGGCACAACTTGCTCGACTCGCTGGAGCCACCTGCTGGACACCCCAAAATCACCAGCCAGCTATGCCAGAACCACTTGCCGTACACTCCGGAATCACCTGCTGGTTACACCAGAGCCACTTGGTGGACAATCCAGAATCACCTGCCGGACATGCCAGAACCACCTGTCACACATGCCGGAACCACGTGCCTGACACGCCGGAACCACCTCGCGGACAGACCGGAACCACCTACCAGACATGCCTGAACCACCTGCCGAGCATGCCGGAACCACCTGCCGGACACGCCAAAAATCACCTGCGGGCTAGGCCAGAACCACTTGTAGGACTCTCCTGGAGCACCTGCCGGGCATGCGGGAACCACCTCTCAGACGTGCCAGAACCACGTGCGGCACATGACGGAACCCATTACCGGACAGACCGGAACCACCTGCTGGACACGCCAGAATCACCTGCCAAGAACACCGGAACCACCTGAACAGCTCGCCAGAAACACCTGCCGGGCATGCCAAAATCACCTGCCGGCTACACCAGAACCTCTTGCCGGACACTCCGGAATCACCTGCCAGACATGATGCAACCAAATGTCAGACGTGCCAGAACCACGTGCCAGAGACACCGGATGCAACTGCCGAGCATGCCGGAACCTCCTGCTCAACTCGCTGTAACCACCTGCCGGGGACGCCAAAATCACCTGTCAGCTAGGCCAGAACCACGTGGCGGACTCTATGGAATCACCCGCCGGGCATGCCGGAACCAGCTCTCAGACGTGCCAGAAGCACGTGCCGGACACGCCGGAACCACCTACTAGAGAGACCGGAACCACCTGCCAGACCCGCCTGAACCACCTGCTGAGTACGCTGGAACAACCTGCTCTACTCGCTGGAGCCACCTGCTGGACACGCCAAAATCACCTGATGGCTACGCCAGCACCACTCGGCAGACAAGCCAGAATCACCTGCAGGGTATGCCGGAACCACCTCTCAGACGTGCCAGAACCCCTTGTCGGACACTCCGGAATCACCTGTCAGGCATGCCGGAACCACCTCTCGAGCGTGCCAGAATGACGTGCCAGAGACACCGGATGCACCTGCCGAGCACGCCGGAACCTCCTGTTCGACTCGCCGGAACCACCAGCCAGAGACGCCAAAATCCCCTGCCAGGTAGGCCAGAATCACATGGCGGACGCTCCGGAATCTCCCGCCGGGAAGGTAGGAACCACCTCTCAAACATACTGGAAGCACGTGCCGGACATGCCGGCACCACGTACTGGACAGACCAGAAACACCTGCCGGACCTGCCTGAACCACCTGCTGAGCACACCGGCACAACTTGCTCGACTCGCTGGAGCCACCTGCTGGACACCCCAAAATCACCAGCCAGCTATGCCAGAACCACTTGCCGTACACTCCGGAATCACCTGCTGGTTACACCAGAGCCACTTGGTGGACAATCCAGAATCACCTGCCGGACATGCCAGAACCACCTGTCACACATGCCGGAACCACGTGCCTGACACGCCGGAACCACCTCGCGGACAGACCGGAACCACCTACCAGACATGCCTGAACCACCTGCCGAGCATGCCGGAACCACCTGCCGGACACGCCAAAATCACCTGCGGGCTAGGCCAGAACCACTTGTAGGACTCTCCTGGAGCACCTGCCGGGCATGCGGGAACCACCTCTCAGACGTGCCAGAACCACGTGCGGCACATGACGGAACCCATTACCGGACAGACCGGAACCACCTGCTGGACACGCCAGAATCACCTGCCAAGAACACCGGAACCACCTGAACAGCTCGCCAGAAACACCTGCCGGGCATGCCAAAATCACCTGCCGGCTACACCAGAACCTCTTGCCGGACACTCCGGAATCACCTGCCAGACATGATGCAACCAAATGTCAGACGTGCCAGAACCACGTGCCAGAGACACCGGATGCAACTGCCGAGCATGCCGGAACCTCCTGCTCAACTCGCTGTAACCACCTGCCGGGGACGCCAAAATCACCTGTCAGCTAGGCCAGAACCACGTGGCGGACTCTATGGAATCACCCGCCGGGCATGCCGGAACCAGCTCTCAGACGTGCCAGAAGCACGTGCCGGACACGCCGGAACCACCTACTAGAGAGACCGGAACCACCTGCCAGACCCGCCTGAACCACCTGCTGAGTACGCTGGAACAACCTGCTCTACTCGCTGGAGCCACCTGCTGGACACGCCAAAATCACCTGATGGCTACGCCAGCACCACTCGGCAGACAAGCCAGAATCACCTGCAGGGTATGCCGGAACCACCTCTCAGACGTGCCAGAACCCCTTGTCGGACACTCCGGAATCACCTGTCAGGCATGCCGGAACCACCTCTCGAGCGTGCCAGAATGACGTGCCAGAGACACCGGATGCACCTGCCGAGCACGCCGGAACCTCCTCTTCGACTCGCCGGAACCACCAGCCAGAGACGCCAAAATCCCCTGCCAGGTAGGCCAGAATCACATGGCGGACGCTCCGGAATCTCCCGCCGGGAAGGTAGGAACCACCTCTCAAACATACTGGAAGCACGTGCCGGACATGCCGGCACCACGTACTGGACAGACCAGAAACACCTGCCGACCTGCCTGAACCACCTGCTGAGCACACCGGCACAACTTGCTCGACTCGCTGGAGCCACCTGCTGGACACCCCAAAATCACCAGCCAGCTATGCCAGAACCACTTGCCGTACACTCCGGAATCACCTGCTGGTTACACCAGAGCCACTTGGTGGACAATCCAGAATCACCTGCCGGACATGCCAGAACCACCTGTCACACATGCCGGAACCACGTGCCTGACACGCCGGAACCACCTCGCGGACAGACCGGAACCACCTACCAGACATGCCTGAACCACCTGCCGAGCATGCCGGAACCACCTGCCGGACACGCCAAAATCACCTGCGGGCTAGGCCAGAACCACTTGTAGGACTCTCCTGGAGCACCTGCCGGGCATGCGGGAACCACCTCTCAGACGTGCCAGAACCACGTGCGGCACATGACGGAACCCATTACCGGACAGACCGGAACCACCTGCTGGACACGCCAGAATCACCTGCCAAGAACACCGGAACCACCTGAACAGCTCGCCAGAAACACCTGCCGGGCATGCCAAAATCACCTGCCGGCTACACCAGAACCTCTTGCCGGACACTCCGGAATCACCTGCCAGACATGATGCAACCAAATGTCAGACGTGCCAGAACCACGTGCCAGAGACACCGGATGCAACTGCCGAGCATGCCGGAACCTCCTGCTCAACTCGCTGTAACCACCTGCCGGGGACGCCAAAATCACCTGTCAGCTAGGCCAGAACCACGTGGCGGACTCTATGGAATCACCCGCCGGGCATGCCGGAACCAGCTCTCAGACGTGCCAGAAGCACGTGCCGGACACGCCGGAACCACCTACTAGAGAGACCGGAACCACCTGCCAGACCCGCCTGAACCACCTGCTGAGTACGCTGGAACAACCTGCTCTACTCGCTGGAGCCACCTGCTGGACACGCCAAAATCACCTGATGGCTACGCCAGCACCACTCGGCAGACAAGCCAGAATCACCTGCAGGGTATGCCGGAACCACCTCTCAGACGTGCCAGAACCCCTTGTCGGACACTCCGGAATCACCTGTCAGGCATGCCGGAACCACCTCTCGAGCGTGCCAGAATGACGTGCCAGAGACACCGGATGCACCTGCCGAGCACGCCGGAACCTCCTCTTCGACTCGCCGGAACCACCAGCCAGAGACGCCAAAATCCCCTGCCAGGTAGGCCAGAATCACATGGCGGACGCTCCGGAATCTCCCGCCGGGAAGGTAGGAACCACCTCTCAAACATACTGGAAGCACGTGCCGGACATGCCGGCACCACGTACTGGACAGACCAGAAACACCTGCCGGACCTGCCTGAACCACCTGCTGAGCACACCGGCACAACTTGCTCGACTCGCTGGAGCCACCTGCTGGACACCCCAAAATCACCAGCCAGCTATGCCAGAGCCACTTGCCGTACACTCCGGAATCACCTGCTGGTTACACCAGAGCCACTTGGTGGACAATCCAGAATCACCTGCCGGACATGCCAGAACCACCTGTCACACATGCCGGAACCACGTGCCTGACACGCCGGAACCACCTCGCGGACAGACCGGAACCACCTACCAGACATGCCTGAACCACCTGCCGAGCATGCCGGAACCACCTGCCGGACACGCCAAAATCACCTGCGGGCTAGGCCAGAACCACTTGTAGGACTCTCCTGGAGCACCTGCCGGGCATGCGGGAACCACCTCTCAGACGTGCCAGAACCACGTGCGGCACATGACGGAACCCATTACCGGACAGACCGGAACCACCTGCTGGACACGCCAGAATCACCTGCCAAGAACACCGGAACCACCTGAACAGCTCGCCAGAAACACCTGCCGGGCATGCCAAAATCACCTGCCGGCTACACCAGAACCTCTTGCCGGACACTCCGGAATCACCTGCCAGACATGATGCAACCAAATGTCAGACGTGCCAGAACCACGTGCCAGAGACACCGGATGCAACTGCCGAGCATGCCGGAACCTCCTGCTCAACTCGCTGTAACCACCTGCCGGGGACGCCAAAATCACCTGTCAGCTAGGCCAGAACCACGTGGCGGACTCTATGGAATCACCCGCCGGGCATGCCGGAACCAGCTCTCAGACGTGCCAGAAGCACGTGCCGGACACGCCGGAACCACCTACTAGAGAGACCGGAACCACCTGCCAGACCCGCCTGAACCACCTGCTGAGTACGCTGGAACAACCTGCTCTACTCGCTGGAGCCACCTGCTGGACACGCCAAAATCACCTGATGGCTACGCCAGCACCACTCGGCAGACAAGCCAGAATCACCTGCAGGGTATGCCGGAACCACCTCTCAGACGTGCCAGAACCCCTTGTCGGACACTCCGGAATCACCTGTCAGGCATGCCGGAACCACCTCTCGAGCGTGCCAGAATGACGTGCCAGAGACACCGGATGCACCTGCCGAGCACGCCGGAACCTCCTCTTCGACTCGCCGGAACCACCAGCCAGAGACGCCAAAATCCCCTGCCAGGTAGGCCAGAATCACATGGCGGACGCTCCGGAATCTCCCGCCGGGAAGGTAGGAACCACCTCTCAAACATACTGGAAGCACGTGCCGGACATGCCGGCACCACGTACTGGACAGACCAGAAACACCTGCCGGACCTGCCTGAACCACCTGCTGAGCACACCGGCACAACTTGCTCGACTCGCTGGAGCCACCTGCTGGACACCCCAAAATCACCAGCCAGCTATGCCAGAACCACTTGCCGTACACTCCGGAATCACCTGCTGGTTACACCAGAGCCACTTGGTGGACAATCCAGAATCACCTGCCGGACATGCAGAACACCTGTCACACATGCCGGAACCACGTGCCTGACACGCCGGAACCACCTCGCGGACAGACCGGAACCACCTACCAGACATGCCTGAACCACCTGCCGAGCATGCCGGAACCACCTGCCGGACACGCCAAAATCACCTGCGGGCTAGGCCAGAACCACTTGTAGGACTCTCCTGGAGCACCTGCCGGGCATGCGGGAACCACCTCTCAGACGTGCCAGAACCACGTGCGGCACATGACGGAACCCATTACCGGACAGACCGGAACCACCTGCTGGACACGCCAGAATCACCTGCCAAGAACACCGGAACCACCTGAACAGCTCGCCAGAAACACCTGCCGGGCATGCCAAAATCACCTGCCGGCTACACCAGAACCTCTTGCCGGACACTCCGGAATCACCTGCCAGACATGATGCAACCAAATGTCAGACGTGCCAGAACCACGTGCCAGAGACACCGGATGCAACTGCCGAGCATGCCGGAACCTCCTGCTCAACTCGCTGTAACCACCTGCCGGGGACGCCAAAATCACCTGTCAGCTAGGCCAGAACCACGTGGCGGACTCTATGGAATCACCCGCCGGGCATGCCGGAACCAGCTCTCAGACGTGCCAGAAGCACGTGCCGGACACGCCGGAACCACCTACTAGAGAGACCGGAACCACCTGCCAGACCCGCCTGAACCACCTGCTGAGTACGCTGGAACAACCTGCTCTACTCGCTGGAGCCACCTGCTGGACACGCCAAAATCACCTGATGGCTACGCCAGCACCACTCGGCAGACAAGCCAGAATCACCTGCAGGGTATGCCGGAACCACCTCTCAGACGTGCCAGAACCCCTTGTCGGACACTCCGGAATCACCTGTCAGGCATGCCGGAACCACCTCTCGAGCGTGCCAGAATGACGTGCCAGAGACACCGGATGCACCTGCCGAGCACGCCGGAACCTCCTCTTCGACTCGCCGAACCACCAGCCAGAGACGCCAAAATCCCCTGCCAGGTAGGCCAGAATCACATGGCGGACGCTCCGGAATCTCCCGCCGGGAAGGTAGGAACCACCTCTCAAACATACTGGAAGCACGTGCCGGACATGCCGGCACCACGTACTGGACAGACCAGAAACACCTGCCGGACCTGCCTGAACCACCTGCTGAGCACACCGGAACAACTTGCTCGACTCGCTGGAGCCACCTGCTGGACACCCCAAAATCACCAGCCAGCTATGCCAGAACCACTTGCCGTACACTCCGGAATCACCTGCTGGTTACACCAGAGCCACTTGGTGGACAATCCAGAATCACCTGCCGGACATGCCAGAACCACCTGTCACACATGCCGGAACCACGTGCCTGACACGCCGGAACCACCTCGCGGACAGACCGGAACCACCTACCAGACATGCCTGAACCACCTGCCGAGCATGCCGGAACCACCTGCCGGACACGCCAAAATCACCTGCGGGCTAGGCCAGAACCACTTGTAGGACTCTCCTGGAGCACCTGCCGGGCATGCGGGAACCACCTCTCAGACGTGCCAGAACCACGTGCGGCACATGACGGAACCCATTACCGGACAGACCGGAACCACCTGCTGGACACGCCAGAATCACCTGCCAAGAACACCGGAACCACCTGAACAGCTCGCCAGAAACACCTGCCGGGCATGCCAAAATCACCTGCCGGCTACACCAGAACCTCTTGCCGGACACTCCGGAATCACCTGCCAGACATGATGCAACCAAATGTCAGACGTGCCAGAACCACGTGCCAGAGACACCGGATGCAACTGCCGAGCATGCCGGAACCTCCTGCTCAACTCGCTGTAACCACCTGCCGGGGACGCCAAAATCACCTGTCAGCTAGGCCAGAACCACGTGGCGGACTCTATGGAATCACCCGCCGGGCATGCCGGAACCAGCTCTCAGACGTGCCAGAAGCACGTGCCGGACACGCCGGAACCACCTACTAGAGAGACCGGAACCACCTGCCAGACCCGCCTGAACCACCTGCTGAGTACGCTGGAACAACCTGCTCTACTCGCTGGAGCCACCTGCTGGACACGCCAAAATCACCTGATGGCTACGCCAGCACCACTCGGCAGACAAGCCAGAATCACCTGCAGGGTATGCCGGAACCACCTCTCAGACGTGCCAGAACCCCTTGTCGGACACTCCGGAATCACCTGTCAGGCATGCCGGAACCACCTCTCGAGCGTGCCAGAATGACGTGCCAGAGACACCGGATGCACCTGCCGAGCACGCCGGAACCTCCTCTTCGACTCGCCGGAACCACCAGCCAGAGACGCCAAAATCCCCTGCCAGGTAGGCCAGAATCACATGGCGGACGCTCCGGAATCTCCCGCCGGGAAGGTAGGAACCACCTCTCAAACATACTGGAAGCACGTGCCGGACATGCCGGCACCACGTACTGGACAGACCAGAAACACCTGCCGGACCTGCCTGAACCACCTGCTGAGCACACCGGAACAACTTGCTCGACTCGCTGGAGCCACCTGCTGGACACCCCAAAATCACCAGCCAGCTATGCCAGAGCCACTTGCCGTACACTCCGGAATCACCTGCTGGTTACACCAGAGCCACTTGGTGGACAATCCAGAATCACCTGCCGGACATGCCAGAACCACCTGTCACACATGCCGGAACCACGTGCCTGACACGCCGGAACCACCTCGCGGACAGACCGGAACCACCTACCAGACATGCCTGAACCACCTGCCGAGCATGCCGGAACCACCTGCCGGACACGCCAAAATCACCTGCGGGCTAGGCCAGAACCACTTGTAGGACTCTCCTGGAGCACCTGCCGGGCATGCGGGAACCACCTCTCAGACGTGCCAGAACCACGTGCGGCACATGACGGAACCCATTACCGGACAGACCGGAACCACCTGCTGGACACGCCAGAATCACCTGCCAAGAACACCGGAACCACCTGAACAGCTCGCCAGAAACACCTGCCGGGCATGCCAAAATCACCTGCCGGCTACACCAGAACCTCTTGCCGGACACTCCGGAATCACCTGCAGACATGATGCAACCAAATGTCAGACGTGCCAGAACCACGTGCCAGAGACACCGGATGCAACTGCCGAGCATGCCGGAACCTCCTGCTCAACTCGCTGTAACCACCTGCCGGGGACGCCAAAATCACCTGTCAGCTAGGCCCAGAACCACGTGGCGGACTCTATGGAATCACCCGCCGGGCATGCCGGAACCAGCTCTCAGACGTGCCAGAAGCACGTGCCGGACACGCCGGAACCACCTACTAGAGAGACCGGAACCACCTGCCAGACCCGCCTGAACCACCTGCTGAGTACGCTGGAACAACCTGCTCTACTCGCTGGAGCCACCTGCTGGACACGCCAAAATCACCTGATGGCTACGCCAGCACCACTCGGCAGACAAGCCAGAATCACCTGCAGGGTATGCCGGAACCACCTCTCAGACGTGCCAGAACCCCTTGTCGGACACTCCGGAATCACCTGTCAGGCATGCCGGAACCACCTCTCGAGCGTGCCAGAATGACGTGCCAGAGACCACCGGATGCACCTGCCGAGCACGCCGGAACCTCCTCTTCGACTCGCCGGAACCACCAGCCAGAGACGCCAAAATCCCCTGCCAGGTAGGCCAGAATCACATGGCGGACGCTCCGGAATCTCCCGCCGGGAAGGTAGGAACCACCTCTCAAACATACTGGAAGCACGTGCCGGACATGCCGGCACCACGTACTGGACAGACCAGAAACACCTGCCGGACCTGCCTGAACCACCTGCTGAGCACACCGGAACAACTTGCTCGACTCGCTGGAGCCACCTGCTGGACACCCCAAAATCACCAGCCAGCTATGCCAGAGCCACTTGCCGTACACTCCGGAATCACCTGCTGGTTACACCAGAGCCACTTGGTGGACAATCCAGAATCACCTGCCGGACATGCCAGAACCACCTGTCACACATGCCGGAACCACGTGCCTGACACGCCGGAACCACCTCGCGGACAGACCGGAACCACCTACCAGACATGCCTGAACCACCTGCCGAGCATGCCGGAACCACCTGCCGGACACGCCAAAATCACCTGCGGGCTAGGCCAGAACCACTTGTAGGACTCTCCTGGAGCACCTGCCGGGCATGCGGGAACCACCTCTCAGACGTGCCAGAACCACGTGCGGCACATGACGGAACCCATTACCGGACAGACCGGAACCACCTGCTGGACACGCCAGAATCACCTGCCAAGAACACCGGAACCACCTGAACAGCTCGCCAGAAACACCTGCCGGGCATGCCAAAATCACCTGCCGGCTACACCAGAACCTCTTGCCGGACACTCCGGAATCACCTGCCAGACATGATGCAACCAAATGTCAGACGTGCCAGAACCACGTGCCAGAGACACCGGATGCAACTGCCGAGCATGCCGGAACCTCCTGCTCAACTCGCTGTAACCACCTGCCGGGGACGCCAAAATCACCTGTCAGCTAGGCCAGAACCACGTGGCGGACTCTATGGAATCACCCGCCGGGCATGCCGGAACCAGCTCTCAGACGTGCCAGAAGCACGTGCCGGACACGCCGGAACACCTACTAGAGAGACCGGAACCACCTGCCAGACCCGCCTGAACCACCTGCTGAGTACGCTGGAACAACCTGCTCTACTCGCTGGAGCCACCTGCTGGACACGCCAAAATCACCTGATGGCTACGCCAGCACCACTCGGCAGACAAGCCAGAATCACCTGCAGGGTATGCCGGAACCACCTCTCAGACGTGCCAGAACCCCTTGTCGGACACTCCGGAATCACCTGTCAGGCATGCCGGAACCACCTCTCGAGCGTGCCAGAATGACGTGCCAGAGACACCGGATGCACCTGCCGAGCACGCCGGAACCTCCCTCTTCGACTCGCCGGAACCACCAGCCAGAGACGCCAAAATCCCCTGCCAGGTAGGCCAGAATCACATGGCGGACGCTCCGGAATCTCCCGCCGGGAAGGTAGGAACCACCTCTCAAACATACTGGAAGCACGTGCCGGACATGCCGGCACCACGTACTGGACAGACCAGAAACACCTGCCGGACCTGCCTGAACCACCTGCTGAGCACACCGGAACAACTTGCTCGACTCGCTGGAGCCACCTGCTGGACACCCCAAAATCACCAGCCAGCTATGCCAGAGCCACTTGCCGTACACTCCGGAATCACCTGCTGGTTACACCAGAGCCACTTGGTGGACAATCCAGAATCACCTGCCGGACATGCCAGAACCACCTGTCACACATGCCGGAACCACGTGCCTGACACGCCGGAACCACCTCGCGGACAGACCGGAACCACCTACCAGACATGCCTGAACCACCTGCCGAGCATGCCGGAACCACCTGCCGGACACGCCAAAATCACCTGCGGGCTAGGCCAGAACCACTTGTAGGACTCTCCTGGAGCACCTGCCGGGCATGCGGGAACCACCTCTCAGACGTGCCAGAACCACGTGCGGCACATGACGGAACCCATTACCGGACAGACCGGAACCACCTGCTGGACACGCCAGAATCACCTGCCAAGAACACCGGAACCACCTGAACAGCTCGCCAGAAACACCTGCCGGGCATGCCAAAATCACCTGCCGGCTACACCAGAACCTCTTGCCGGACACTCCGGAATCACCTGCCAGACATGATGCAACCAAATGTCAGACGTGCCAGAACCACGTGCCAGAGACAACCGGATGCAACTGCCGAGCATGCCGGAACCTCCTGCTCAACTCGCTGTAACCACCTGCCGGGGACGCCAAAATCACCTGTCAGCTAGGCCAGAACCACGTGGCGGACTCTATGGAATCACCCGCCGGGCATGCCGGAACCAGCTCTCAGACGTGCCAGAAGCACGTGCCGGACACGCCGGAACCACCTACTAGAGAGACCGGAACCACCTGCCAGACCCGCCTGAACCACCTGCTGAGTACGCTGGAACAACCTGCTCTACTCGCTGGAGCCACCTGCTGGACACGCCAAAATCACCTGATGGCTACGCCAGCACCACTCGGCAGACAAGCCAGAATCACCTGCAGGGTATGCCGGAACCACCTCTCAGACGTGCCAGAACCCCTTGTCGGACACTCCGGAATCACCTGTCAGGCATGCCGGAACCACCTCTCGAGCGTGCCAGAATGACGTGCCAGAGACACCGGATGCACCTGCCGAGCACGCCGGAACCTCCTCTTCGACTCGCCGGAACCACCAGCCAGAGACGCCAAAATCCCCTGCCAGGTAGGCCAGAATCACATGGCGGACGCTCCGGAATCTCCCGCCGGGAAGGTAGGAACCACCTCTCAAACATACTGGAAGCACGTGCCGGACATGCCGGCACCACGTACTGGACAGACCAGAAACACCTGCCGGACCTGCCTGAACCACCTGCTGAGCACACCGGAACAACTTGCTCGACTCGCTGGAGCCACCTGCTGGACACCCCAAAATCACCAGCCAGCTATGCCAGAGCCACTTGCCGTACACTCCGGAATCACCTGCTGGTTACACCAGAGCCACTTGGTGGACAATCCAGAATCACCTGCCGGACATGCCAGAACCACCTGTCACACATGCCGGAACCACGTGCCTGACACGCCGGAACCACCTCGCGGACAGACCGGAACCACCTACCAGACATGCCTGAACCACCTGCCGAGCATGCCGGAACCACCTGCCGGACACGCCAAAATCACCTGCGGCTAGGCCAGAACCACTTGTAGGACTCTCCTGGAGCACCTGCCGGGCATGCGGGAACCACCTCTCAGACGTGCCAGAACCACGTGCGGCACATGACGGAACCCATTACCGGACAGACCGGAACCACCTGCTGGACACGCCAGAATCACCTGCCCAAGACACCGGAACCACCTGAACAGCTCGCCAGAAACACCTGCCGGGCATGCCAAAATCACCTGCCGGCTACACCAGAACCTCTTGCCGGACACTCCGGAATCACCTGCCAGACATGATGCAACCAAATGTCAGACGTGCCAGAACCACGTGCCAGAGACACCGGATGCAACTGCCGAGCATGCCGGAACCTCCTGCTCAACTCGCTGTAACCACCTGCCGGGGACGCCAAAATCACCTGTCAGCTAGGCCAGAACCACGTGGCGGACTCTATGGAATCACCCGCCGGGCATGCCGGAACCAGCTCTCAGACGTGCCAGAAGCACGTGCCGGACACGCCGGAACCACCTACTAGAGAGACCGGAACCACCTGCCAGACCCGCCTGAACCACCTGCTGAGTACGCTGGAACAACCTGCTCTACTCGCTGGAGCCACCTGCTGGACACGCCAAAATCACCTGATGGCTACGCCAGCACCACTCGGCAGACAAGCCAGAATCACCTGCAGGGTATGCCGGAACCACCTCTCAGACGTGCCAGAACCCCTTGTCGGACACTCCGGAATCACCTGTCAGGCATGCCGGAACCACCTCTCGAGCGTGCCAGAATGACGTGCCAGAGACACCGGATGCACCTGCCGAGCACGCCGGAACCTCCTCTTCGACTCGCCGGAACCACCAGCCAGAGACGCCAAAATCCCCTGCCAGGTAGGCCAGAATCACATGGCGGACGCTCCGGAATCTCCCGCCGGGAAGGTAGGAACCACCTCTCAAACATACTGGAAGCACGTGCCGGACATGCCGGCACCACGTACTGGACAGACCAGAAACACCTGCCGGACCTGCCTGAACCACCTGCCTGAGCACACCGGAACAACTTGCTCGACTCGCTGGAGCCACCTGCTGGACACCCCAAAATCACCAGCCAGCTATGCCAGAGCCACTTGCCGTACACTCCGGAATCACCTGCTGGTTACACCAGAGCCACTTGTGGACAATCCAGAATCACCTGCCGGACATGCCAGAACCACCTGTCACACATGCCGGAAAAAAAAACCTGACACGCCGGAACACCTC
>NW_027225137.1:0-21927 GCF_041296235.1 Equus asinus
AGACGCCAAAATCCCTTTTTTTTTTTTTTTTGAATCACATGGCGGACGCTCCGGAATCTCCGCCGGGAAGGTAGGAACCACCTCTCAAACATACTGGAAGCACGTGCCGGACATGCCGGCACCACGTACTGGACAGACCAGAACACCTGCCGGACCTGCCTGAACCACCTGCTGAGCACACCGAACAACTTGCTCGACTCGCTGGAGCCACCTGCTGGACACCCCAAAATCACCAGCCAGCTATGCCAGGCCACTTGCCGTACACTCCGGAATCACCTGCTGGTTACACCAGAGCCACTTGGTGGACAATCCAGAATCACCTGCCGGACATGCCAGAACCACCTGTCACACATGCCGGAACCACGTGCCTGACACGCCGGAACCACCTCGCGGACAGACCGGAACCACCTACCAGACATGCCTGAACCACCTGCCGAGCATGCCGGAACCACCTGCCGGACACGCCAAAACCACCTGCGGGCTAGGCCAGAACCACTTGTAGGACTCTCCTGGAGCACCTGCCGGGCATGCGGGAACCACCTCTCAGACGTGCCAGAACCACGTGCGGCACATGACGGAACCCATTACCGGACAGACCGGAACCACCTGCTGGACACGCCAGAATCACCTGCCAAGAACACCGGAACCACCTGAACAGCTCGCCAGAAACACCTGCCGGGCATGCCAAAATCACCTGCCGGCTACACCAGAACCTCTTGCCGGACACTCCGGAATCACCTGCCAGACATGATGCAACCAAATGTCAGACGTGCCAGAACACGTGCCAGAGACACCGGATGCAACTGCCGAGGCATGCCGGAACCTCCTGCTCAACTCGCTGTAACCACCTGACGGGGACGCCAAATCACCTGTCAGCTAGGCCAGAACCACGTGGCGGACTCTATGGAATCACCCGCCGGGCATGCCGGAACCAGCTCTCAGACGTGCCAGAAGCACGTGCCGGACACGCGGAACCACCTACTAGAGGACCGGAACCACCTGCCAGACCCGCCTGAACCACCTGCTGAGTACGCTGGAACAACCTGCTCTACTCGCTGGAGCCACCTGCTGGACACGCCAAAATCACCTGATGGCTACGCCAGCACCACTCGGCAGACAAGCCAGAATCACCTGCAGGGTATGCCGGAACCACCTCTCAGACGTCCCAGAACCCCTTGTCGGACACTCAGGAATCACCTGTCAGGCATGCCGGAACCACCTCTCGAGCGTGCCAGAATGACGTGCCAGAGACACCGGATGCACCCTGCCGAGCACGCCGGAACCTCCTGTTCGACTCGCCGGAACCACCAGCCAGAGACGCCAAAATCCCCTGCCAGGTAGGCCAGAATCACATGGCGGACGCTCCGGAATCTCCCGCCGGGAAGGTAGGAACCACCTCTCAAACATACTGGAAGCACGTGCCGGACATGCCGGCACCACGTACTGGACAGACCAGAAACACCTGCCGGACCTGCCTGAACCACCTGCTGAGCACACCGGAACAACTTGCTCGACTCGCTGGAGCCACCTGCTGGACACCCCAAAATCACCAGCCCAGCTATGCCAGAGCCACTTGCCGTACACTCCGGAATCACCTGCTGGTTACACCAGAGCCACTTGGTGGACAATCCAGAATCACCTGCCGGACATGCCAGAACCACCTGTCACACATGCCGGAACCACGTGCCTGACACGCCGGAACCACCTCGCGGACAGACCGGAACCACCTACCAGACATGCCTGAACCACCTGCCGAGCATGCCGGAACCACCTGCCGGACACGCCAAAACCACCTGCGGGCTAGGCCAGAACCACTTGTAGGACTCTCCTGGAGCACCTGCCGGGCATGCGGGAACCACCTCTCAGACGTGCCAGAACCACGTGCGGCACATGACGGAACCCATTACGGACAGACCGGAACCACCTGCTGGACACGCCAGAATCACCTGCCAAGAACACCGGAACCACCTGAACAGCTCGCCAGAAACACCTGCCGGGCATGCCAAAATCACCTGCCGGCTACACCAGAACCTCTTGCCGGACACTCCGGAATCACCTGCCAGACATGATGCAACCAAATGTCAGACGTGCCAGAACCACGTGCCAGAGACACCGGATGCAACTGCCGAGCATGCCGGAACCTCCTGCTCAACTCGCTGTAACCACCTGCCGGGGACGCCAAAATCACCTGTCAGCTAGGCCAGAACCACGTGGCGGACTCTATGGAATCACCCGCCGGGCATGCCGGAACCAGCTCTCAGACGTGCCAGAAGCACGTGCCGGACACGCCGGAACCACCTACTAGAGAGACCGGAACCACCTGCCAGACCCGCCTGAACCACCTGCTGAGTACGCTGGAACAACCTGCTCTACTCGCTGGAGCCACCTGCTGGACACGCCAAAATCACCTGATGGCTACGCCAGCACCACTCGGCAGACAAGCCAGAATCACCTGCAGGGTATGCCGGAACCACCTCTCAGACGTGCCAGAACCCCTTGTCGGACACTCCGGAATCACCTGTCAGGCATGCCGGAACCACCTCTCGAGCGTGCCAGAATGACGTGCCAGAGACACCGGATGCACCTGCCGAGCACGCCGGAACCTCCTGTTCGACTCGCCGGAACCACCAGCCAGAGACGCCAAAATCCCCTGCCAGGTAGGCCAGAATCACATGGCGGACGCTCCGGAATCTCCCGCCGGGAAGGTAGGAACCACCTCTCAAACATACTGGAAGCACGTGCCGGACATGCCGGCACCACGTACTGGACAGACCAGAAACACCTGCCGGACCTGCCTGAACCACCTGCTGAGCACACCGGAACAACTTGCTCGACTCGCTGGAGCCACCTGCTGGACACCCCAAAATCACCAGCCAGCTATGCCAGAGCCACTTGCCGTACACTCCGGAATCACCTGCTGGTTACACCAGAGCCACTTGGTGGACAATCCAGAATCACCTGCCGGACATGCCAGAACCACCTGTCACACATGCCGGAACCACGTGCCTGACACGCCGGAACCACCTCGCGGACAGACCGGAACCACCTACCAGACATGCCTGAACCACCTGCCGAGCATGCCGGAACCACCTGCCGGACACGCCAAAATCACCTGCGGGCTAGGCCAGAACCACTTGTAGGACTCTCCTGGAGCACCTGCCGGGCATGCGGGAACCACCTCTCAGACGTGCCAGAACCACGTGCGGCACATGACGGAACCCATTACCGGACAGACCGGAACCACCTGCTGGACACGCCAGAATCACCTGCCAAGAACACCGGAACCACCTGAACAGCTCGCCAGAAACACCTGCCGGGCATGCCAAAATCACCTGCCGGCTACACCAGAACCTCTTGCCGGACACTCCGGAATCACCTGCCAGACATGATGCAACCAAATGTCAGACGTGCCAGAACCACGTGCCAGAGACACCGGATGCAACTGCCGAGCATGCCGGAACCTCCTGCTCAACTCGCTGTAACCACCTGCCGGGGACGCCAAAATCACCTGTCAGCTAGGCCAGAACCACGTGGCGGACTCTATGGAATCACCCGCCGGGCATGCCGGAACCAGCTCTCAGACGTGCCAGAAGCACGTGCCGGACACGCCGGAACCACCTACTAGAGAGACCGGAACCACCTGCCAGCCCCCTGAACCACCTGCTGAGTACGCTGGAACAACCTGCTCTACTCGCTGGAGCCACCTGCTGGACACGCCAAAATCACCTGATGGCTACGCAGCACCACTCGGCAGACAAGCCAGAATCACCTGCAGGGTATGCCGGAACCACCTCTCAGACGTGCCAGAACCCCTTGTCGGACACTCCGGAATCACCTGTCAGGCATGCCGGAACCACCTCTCGAGCGTGCCAGAATGACGTGCCAGAGACACCGGATGCACCTGCCGAGCACGCCGGAACCTCCTGTTCGACTCGCCGGAACCACCAGCCAGAGACGCCAAAATCCCCTGCCAGGTAGGCCAGAATCACATGGCGGACGCTCCGGAATCTCCCGCCGGGAAGGTAGGAACCACCTCTCAAACATACTGGAAGCACGTGCCGGACATGCCGGCACCACGTACTGGACAGACCAGAAACACCTGCCGGACCTGCCTGAACCACCTGCTGAGCACACCGGAACAACTTGCTCGACTCGCTGGAGCCACCTGCTGGACACCCCAAAATCACCAGCCAGCTATGCCAGAGCCACTTGCCGTACACTCCGGAATCACCTGCTGGTTACACCAGAGCCACTTGGTGGACAATCCAGAATCACCTGCCGGACATGCCAGAACCACCTGTCACACATGCCGGAACCACGTGCCTGACACGCCGGAACCACCTCCGGGACAGACCGGAACCACCTACCAGACACGCCTGAACCACCTGCCGAGCACGCCGGAACCACCTGCCGGACACGCCAAAATCACCTGCGGGCTAGGCCAGAACCACTTGTAGGACTCTCCTGGAGGCACCTGCCGGGCATGCGGGAACCACCTCTCAGACGTGCCAGAACCACGTGCGGCACATGACGGAACCCATTACCGGACAGACCGGAACCACCTGCTGGACACGCCAGAATCACCTGCCAAGAACACCGGAACCACCTGAACAGCTCGCCAGAAACACCTGCCGGGCATGCCAAAATCACCTGCCGGCTACACCAGAACCTCTTGCCGGACACTCCGGAATCACCTGCCAGACATGATGCAACCAAATGTCAGACGTGCCAGAACCACGTGCCAGAGACACCGGATGCAACTGCCGAGCATGCCGGAACCTCCTGCTCAACTCGCTGTAACCACCTGCCGGGGACGCCAAAATCACCTGTCAGCTAGGCCAGAACCACGTGGCGGACTCTATGGAATCACCCGCCGGGCATGCTGGAACCAGCTCTCAGACGTGCCAGAAGCACGTGCCGGACACGCCGGAACCACCTACTAGAGAGACCGGAACCACCTGCCAGACCCGCCTGAACCACCTGCTGAGTACGCTGGAACAACCTGCTCTACTCGCTGGAGCCACCTGCTGGACACGCCAAAATCACCTGATGGCTACGCCAGCACCACTCGGCAGACAAGCCAGAATCACCTGCAGGGTATGCCGGAACCACCTCTCAGACGTGCCAGAACCCCTTGTCGGACACTCCGGAATCACCTGTCAGGCATGCCGGAACCACCTCTCGAGCGTGCCAGAATGACGTGCCAGAGACACCGGATGCACCTGCCGAGCACGCCGGAACCTCCTGTTCGACTCGCCGGAACCACCAGCCAGAGACGCCAAAATCCCCTGCCAGGTAGGCCAGAATCACATGGCGGACGCTCCGGAATCTCCCGCCGGGAAGGTAGGAACCACCTCTCAAACATACTGGAAGCACGTGCCGGACATGCCGGCACCACGTACTGGACAGACCAGAAACACCTGCCGGACCTGCCTGAACCACCTGCTGAGCACACCGGAACAACTTGCTCGACTCGCTGGAGCCACCTGCTGGACACCCCAAAATCACCAGCCAGCTATGCCAGAGCCACTTGCCGTACACTCCGGAAATCACCTGCTGGTTACACCAGAGCCACTTGGTGGACAATCCAGAATCACCTGCCGGACATGCCAGAACCACCTGTCACACATGCCGGAACCACGTGCCTGACACGCCGGAACCACCTCGCGGACAGACCGGAACCACCTACCAGACATGCCTGAACCACCTGCCGAGCATGCCGGAACCACCTGCCGGACACGCCAAAATCACCTGCGGGCTAGGCCAGAACCACTTGTAGGACTCTCCTGGAGCCACCTGCCGGGCATGCGGGAACCACCTCTCAGACGTGCCAGAACCACGTGCGGCACATGACGGAACCCATTACCGGACAGACCGGAACCACCTGCTGGACACGCCAGAATCACCTGCCAAGAACACCGGAACCACCTGAACAGCTCGCCAGAAACACCTGCCGGGCATGCCAAAATCACCTGCCGGCTACACCAGAACCTCTTGCCGGACACTCCGGAATCACCTGCCAGACATGATGCAACCAAATGTCAGACGTGCCAGAACCACGTGCCAGAGACACCGGATGCAACTGCCGAGCATGCCGGAACCTCCTGCTCAACTCGCTGTAACCACCTGCCGGGGACGCCAAAATCACCTGTCAGCTAGGCCAGAACCACGTGGCGGACTCTATGGAATCACCCGCCGGGCATGCCGGAACCAGCTCTCAGACGTGCCAGAAGCACGTGCCGGACACGCCGGAACCACCTACTAGAGAGACCGGAACCACCTGCCAGACCCGCCTGAACCACCTGCTGAGTACGCTGGAACAACCTGCTCTACTCGCTGGAGCCACCTGCTGGGACACGCCAAAATCACCTGATGGCTACGCCAGCACCACTCGGCAGACAAGCCAGAATCACCTGCAGGGTATGCCGGAACCACCTCTCAGACGTGCCAGAACCCCTTGTCGGACACTCCGGAATCACCTGTCAGGCATGCCGGAACCACCTCTCGAGCGTGCCAGAATGACGTGCCAGAGACACCGGATGCACCTGCCGAGCACGCCGAACCTCCTCTTCGACTCGCCGGAACCACCAGCCAGAGACGCCAAAATCCCCTGCCAGGTAGGCCAGAATCACATGGCGGACGCTCCGGAATCTCCCGCCGGGAAGGTAGGAACCACCTCTCAAACATACTGGAAGCACGTGCCGGACATGCCGGCACCACGTACTGGACAGACCAGAAACACCTGCCGACCTGCCTGAACCACCTGCTGAGCACACCGGAACAACTTGCTCGACTCGCTGGAGCCACCTGCTGGACACCCCAAAATCACCAGCCAGCTATGCCAGAGCCACTTGCCGTACACTCCGGAATCACCTGCTGGTTACACCAGAGCCACTTGGTGGACAATCCAGAATCACCTGCCGGACATGCCAGAACCACCTGTCACACATGCCGGAACCACGTGCCTGACACGCCGGAACCACCTCGCGGACAGACCGGAACCACCTACCAGACATGCCTGAACCACCTGCCGAGCATGCCGGAACCACCTGCCGGACACGCCAAAATCACCTGCGGGCTAGGCCAGAACCACTTGTAGGACTCTCCTGGAGCACCTGCCGGGCATGCGGGAACCACCTCTCAGACGTGCCAGAACCACGTGCGGCACATGACGGAACCCATTACCGGACAGACCGGAACCACCTGCTGGACACGCAGAATCACCTGCCAAGAACACCGGAACCACCTGAACAGCTCGCCAGAAACACCTGCCGGGCATGCAAAATCACCTGCCGGCTACACCAGAACCTCTTGCCGGACACTCCGGAATCACCTGCCAGACATGATGCAACCAAATGTCAGACGTGCCAGAACCACGTGCCAGAGACACCGGATGCAACTGCCGAGCATGCCGGAACCTCCTGCTCAACTCGCTGTAACCACCTGCCGGGGACGCCAAAATCACCTGTCAGCTAGGCCAGAACCACGTGGCGGACTCTATGGAATCACCCGCCGGGCATGCCGGAACCAGCTCTCAGACGTGCCAGAAGCACGTGCCGGACACGCCGGAACCACCTACTAGAGAGACCGGAACCACCTGCCAGACCCGCCTGAACCACCTGCTGAGTACGCTGGAACAACCTGCTCTACTCGCTGGAGCCACCTGCTGGACACGCCAAAATCACCTGATGGCTACGCCAGCACCACTCGGCAGACAAGCCAGAATCACCTGCAGGGTATGCCGGAACCACCTCTCAGACGTGCCAGAACCCCTTGTCGGACACTCCGGAATCACCTGTCAGGCATGCCGGAACCACCTCTCGAGCGTGCCAGAATGACGTGCCAGAGACACCGGATGCACCTGCCGAGCACGCCGGAACCTCCTCTTCGACTCGCCGGAACCACCAGCCAGAGACGCCAAAATCCCCTGCCAGGTAGGCCAGAATCACATGGCGGACGCTCCGGAATCTCCCGCCGGGAAGGTAGGAACCACCTCTCAAACATACTGGAAGCACGTGCCGGACATGCCGGCACCACGTACTGGACAGACCAGAAACACCTGCCGGACCTGCCTGAACCACCTGCTGAGCACACCGGAACAACTTGCTCGACTCGCTGGAGCCACCTGCTGGACACCCCAAAATCACCAGCCAGCTATGCCAGAGCCCACTTGCCGTACACTCCGGAATCACCTGCTGGTTACACCAGAGCCACTTGGTGGACAATCCAGAATCACCTGCCGGACATGCCAGAACCACCTGTCACACATGCCGGAACCACGTGCCTGACACGCCGGAACCACCTCGCGGACAGACCGGAACCACCTACCAGACATGCCTGAACCACCTGCCGAGCATGCCGGAACCACCTGCCGGACACGCCAAAACCACCTGCGGGCTAGGCCAGAACCACTTGTAGGACTCTCCTGGAGCACCTGCCGGGCATGCGGGAACCACCTCTCAGACGTGCCAGAACCACGTGCGGCACATGACGGAACCCATTACCGGACAGACCGGAACCACCTGCTGGACACGCCAGAATCACCTGCCAAGAACACCGGAACCACCTGAACAGCTCGCCAGAAACACCTGCCGGGCATGCCAAAATCACCTGCCGGCTACACCAGAACCTCTTGCCGGACACTCCGGAATCACCTGCCAGACATGATGCACCAAATGTCAGACGTGCCAGAACCACGTGCCAGAGACACCGGATGCAACTGCCGAGCATGCCGGAACCTCCTGCTCAACTCGCTGTAACCACCTGCCGGGGACGCCAAAATCACCTGTCAGCTAG
The DNA here is from genome assembly GCF_041296235.1 of Equus asinus. Taxonomy (NCBI): domain Eukaryota; kingdom Metazoa; phylum Chordata; class Mammalia; order Perissodactyla; family Equidae; genus Equus; species Equus asinus. The sequence goes on from NW_027225137.1 coordinate 8,797, forward strand.
GCCAGAACCACGTGGCGGACTCTATGGAATCACCCGCCGGGCATGCCGGAACCAGCTCTCAGACGTGCCAGAAGCACGTGCCGGACACGCCGGAACCACCTACTAGAGAGACCGGAACCACCTGCCAGACCCGCCTGAACCACCTGCTGAGTACGCTGGAACAACCTGCTCTACTCGCTGGAGCCACCTGCTGGACACGCCAAAATCACCTGATGGCTACGCCAGCACCACTCGGCAGACAAGCCAGAATCACCTGCAGGGTATGCCGGAACCACCTCTCAGACGTGCCAGAACCCCTTGTCGGACACTCCGGAATCACCTGTCAGGCATGCCGGAACCACCTCTCGAGCGTGCCAGAATGACGTGCCAGAGACACCGGATGCACCTGCCGAGCACGCCGGAACCTCCTCTTCGACTCGCCGGAACCACCAGCCAGAGACGCCAAAATCCCCTGCCAGGTAGGCCAGAATCACATGGCGGACGCTCCGGAATCTCCCGCCGGGAAGGTAGGAACCACCTCTCAAACATACTGGAAGCACGTGCCGGACATGCCGGCACCACGTACTGGACAGACCAGAAACACCTGCCGGACCTGCCTGAACACCTGCTGAGCACACCGGAACAACTTGCTCGACTCGCTGGAGCCACCTGCTGGACACCCCAAAATCACCAGCCAGCTATGCCAGAACCACTTGCCGTACACTCCGGAATCACCTGCTGGTTACACCAGAGCCACTTGGTGGACAATCCAGAATCACCTGCCGGACATGCCAGAACCACCTGTCACACATGCCGGAACCACGTGCCTGACACGCCGGAACCACCTCGCGGACAGACCGGAACCACCTACCAGACATGCCTGAACCACCTGCCGAGCATGCCGGAACCACCTGCCGGACACGCCAAAATCCACCTGCGGGCTAGGCCAGAACCACTTGTAGGACTCTCCTGGAGCACCTGCCGGGCATGCGGGAACCACCTCTCAGACGTGCCAGAACCACGTGCGGCACATGACGGAACCCATTACCGGACAGACCGGAACCACCTGCTGGACACGCCAGAATCACCTGCCAAGAACACCGGAACCACCTGAACAGCTCGCCAGAAACACCTGCCGGGCATGCCAAAATCACCTGCCGGCTACACCAGAACCTCTTGCCGGACACTCCGGAATCACCTGCCAGACATGATGCAACCAAATGTCAGACGTGCCAGAACCACGTGCCAGAGACACCGGATGCAACTGCCGAGCATGCCGGAACCTCCTGCTCAACTCGCTGTAACCACCTGCCGGGGACGCCAAAATCACCTGTCAGCTAGGCCAGAACCACGTGGCGGACTCTATGGAATCACCCGCCGGGCATGCCGGAACCAGCTCTCAGACGTGCCAGAAGCACGTGCCGGACACGCCGGAACCACCTACTAGAGAGACCGGAACCACCTGCCAGACCCGCCTGAACCACCTGCTGAGTACGCTGGAACAACCTGCTCTACTCGCTGGAGCCACCTGCTGGACACGCCAAAATCACCTGATGGCTACGCCAGCACCACTCGGCAGACAAGCCAGAATCACCTGCAGGTATGCCGGAACCACCTCTCAGACGTGCCAGAACCCCCTTGTCGGACACTCCGGAATCACCTGTCAGGCATGCCGGAACCACCTCTCGAGCGTGCCAGAATGACGTGCCAGAGACACCGGATGCACCTGCCGAGCACGCCGGAACCTCCTGTTCGACTCGCCGGAACCACCAGCCAGAGACGCCAAAATCCCCTGCCAGGTAGGCCAGAATCACATGGCGGACGCTCCGGAATCTCCCGCCGGGAAGGTAGGAACCACCTCTCAAACATACTGGAAGCACGTGCCGGACATGCCGGCACCACGTACTGGACAGACCAGAAACACCTGCCGGACCTGCCTGAACCACCTGCTGAGCACACCGGAACAACTTGCTCGACTCGCTGGAGCCACCTGCTGGACACCCCAAAATCACCAGCCAGCTATGCCAGAACCACTTGCCGTACACTCCGGAATCACCTGCTGGTTACACCAGAGCCACTTGGTGGACAATCCAGAATCACCTGCCGGACATGCCAGAACCACCTGTCACACATGCCGGAACCACGTGCCTGACACGCCGGAACCACCTCGCGGACAGACCGGAACCACCTACCAGACATGCCTGAACCACCTGCCGAGCATGCCGGAACCACCTGCCGGACACGCCAAAATCACCTGCGGGCTAGGCCAGAACCACTTGTAGGACTCTCCTGGAGCACCTGCCGGGCATGCGGGAACCACCTCTCAGACGTGCCAGAACCACGTGCGGCACATGACGGAACCCATTACCGGACAGACCGGAACCACCTGCTGGACACGCCAGAATCACCTGCCAAGAACACCGGAACCACCTGAACAGCTCGCCAGAAACACCTGCCGGGCATGCCAAAATCACCTGCCGGCTACACCAGAACCTCTTGCCGGACACTCCGGAATCACCTGCCAGACATGATGCAACCAAATGTCAGACGTGCCAGAACCACGTGCCAGAGACACCGGATGCAACTGCCGAGCATGCCGGAACCTCCTGCTCAACTCGCTGTAACCACCTGCCGGGGACGCCAAAATCACCTGTCAGCTAGGCCAGAACCACGTGGCGGACTCTATGGAATCACCCGCCCGGGCATGCCGGAACCAGCTCTCAGACGTGCCAGAAGCACGTGCCGGACACGCCGGAACCACCTACTAGAGAGGACCGGAACCACCTGCCAGACCCGCCTGAACCACCTGCTGAGTACGCTGGAACAACCTGCTCTACTCGCTGGAGCCACCTGCTGGACACGCCAAAATCACCTGATGGCTACGCCAGCACCACTCGGCAGACAAGCCAGAATCACCTGCAGGGTATGCCGGAACCACCTCTCAGACGTGCCAGAACCCCTTGTCGGACACTCCGGAATCACCTGTCAGGCATGCCGGAACCACCTCTCGAGCGTGCCAGAATGACGTGCCAGAGACACCGGATGCACCTGCCGAGCACGCCGGAACCTCCTGTTCGACTCGCCGGAACCACCAGCCAGAGACGCCAAAATCCCCTGCCAGGTAGGCCAGAATCACATGGCGGACGCTCCGGAATCTCCCGCCGGGAAGGTAGGAACCACCTCTCAAAACATACTGGAAGCACGTGCCGGACATGCCGGCACCACGTACTGGACAGACCAGAAACACCTGCCGGACCTGCCTGAACCACCTGCTGAGCACACCGGAACAACTTGCTCGACTCGCTGGAGCCACCTGCTGGACACCCCAAAATCACCAGCCAGCTATGCCAGAACCACTTGCCGTACACTCCGGAATCACCTGCTGGTTACACCAGAGCCACTTGGTGGACAATCCAGAATCACCTGCCGGACATGCCAGAACCACCTGTCACACATGCCGGAACCACGTGCCTGACACGCCGGAACCACCTCGCGGACAGACCGGAACCACCTACCAGACATGCCTGAACCACCTGCCGAGCATGCCGGAACCACCTGCCGGACACGCCAAAATCACCTGCGGGCTAGGCCAGAACCACTTGTAGGACTCTCCTGGAGCACCTGCCGGGCATGCGGGAACCACCTCTCAGACGTGCCAGAACCACGTGCGGCACATGACGGAACCCATTACCGGACAGACCGGAACCACCTGCTGGACACGCCAGAATCACCTGCCAAGAACACCGGAACCACCTGAACAGCTCGCCAGAAACACCTGCCGGGCATGCCAAAATCACCTGCCGGCTACACCAGAACCTCTTGCCGGACACTCCGGAATCACCTGCCAGACATGATGCAACCAAATGTCAGACGTGCCAGAACCACGTGCCAGAGACACCGGATGCAACTGCCGAGCATGCCGGAACCTCCTGCTCAACTCGCTGTAACCACCTGCCGGGGACGCCAAAATCACCTGTCAGCTAGGCCAGAACCACGTGGCGGACTCTATGGAATCACCCGCCGGGCATGCCGGAACCAGCTCTCAGACGTGCCAGAAGCACGTGCCGGACACGCCGGAACCACCTACTAGAGAGACCGGAACCACCTGCCAGACCCGCCTGAACCACCTGCTGAGTACGCTGGAACAACCTGCTCTACTCGCTGGAGCCACCTGCTGGACACGCCAAAATCACCTGATGGCTACGCCAGCACCACTCGGCAGACAAGCCAGAATCACCTGCAGGGTATGCCGGAACCACCTCTCAGACGTGCCAGAACCCCTTGTCGGACACTCCGGAATCACCTGTCAGGCATGCCGGAACCACCTCTCGAGCGTGCCAGAATGACGTGCCAGAGACACCGGATGGCACCTGCCGAGCACGCCGGGAACCTCCTGTTCGACTCGCCGGAACCACCAGCCAGAGACGCCAAAATCCCCTGCCAGGTAGGCCAGAATCACATGGCGGACGCTCCGGAATCTCCCGCCGGGAAGGTAGGAACCACCTCTCAAACATACTGGAAGCACGTGCCGGGACATGCCGGCACCACGTACTGGACAGACCAGAAACACCTGCCGGACCTGCCTGAACCACCTGCTGAGCACACCGGCACAACTTGCTCGACTCGCTGGAGCCACCTGCTGGACACCCCAAAATCACCAGCCAGCTATGCCAGAACCACTTGCCGTACACTCCGGAATCACCTGCTGGTTACACCAGAGCCACTTGGTGGACAATCCAGAATCACCTGCCGGACATGCCAGAACCACCTGTCACACATGCCGGAACCACGTGCCTGACACGCCGGAACCACCTCGCGGACAGACCGGAACCACCTACCAGACATGCCTGAACCACCTGCCGAGCATGCCGGAACCACCTGCCGGACACGCCAAAATCACCTGCGGGCTAGGCCAGAACCACTTGTAGGACTCTCCTGGAGCACCTGCCGGGCATGCGGGAACCACCTCTCAGACGTGCCAGAACCACGTGCGGCACATGACGGAACCCATTACCGGACAGACCGGAACCACCTGCTGGACACGCCAGAATCACCTGCCAAGAACACCGGAACCACCTGAACAGCTCGCCAGAAACACCTGCCGGGCATGCCAAAATCACCTGCCGGCTACACCAGAACCTCTTGCCGGACACTCCGGAATCACCTGCCAGACATGATGCAACCAAATGTCAGACGTGCCAGAACCACGTGCCAGAGACACCGGATGCAACTGCCGAGCATGCCGGAACCTCCTGCTCAACTCGCTGTAACCACCTGCCGGGGACGCCAAAATCACCTGTCAGCTAGGCCAGAACCACGTGGCGGACTCTATGGAATCACCCGCCGGGCATGCCGGAACCAGCTCTCAGACGTGCCAGAAGCACGTGCCGGACACGCCGGAACCACCTACTAGAGAGACCGGAACCACCTGCCAGACCCGCCTGAACCACCTGCTGAGTACGCTGGAACAACCTGCTCTACTCGCTGGAGCCACCTGCTGGACACGCCAAAATCACCTGATGGCTACGCCAGCACCACTCGGCAGACAAGCCAGAATCACCTGCAGGGTATGCCGGAACCACCTCTCAGACGTGCCAGAACCCCTTGTCGGACACTCCGGAATCACCTGTCAGGCATGCCGGAACCACCTCTCGAACGTGCCAGAATGACGTGCCAGAGACACCGGATGCACCTGCCGAGCACGCCGGAACCTCCTCTTCGACTCGCCGGAACCACCAGCCAGAGACGCCAAAATCCCCTGCCAGGTAGGCCAGAATCACATGGCGGACGCTCCGGAATCTCCCGCCGGGAAGGTAGGAACCACCTCTCAAACATACTGGAAGCACGTGCCGGACATGCCGGCACCACGTACTGGACAGACCAGAAACACCTGCCGGACCTGCCTGAACCACCTGCTGAGCACACCGGCACAACTTGCTCGACTCGCTGGAGCCACCTGCTGGACACCCCAAAATCACCAGCCAGCTATGCCAGAACCACTTGCCGTACACTCCGGAATCACCTGCTGGTTACACCAGAGCCACTTGGTGGACAATCCAGAATCACCTGCCGGACATGCCAGAACCACCTGTCACACATGCCGGAACCACGTGCCTGACACGCCGGAACCACCTCGCGGACAGACCGGAACCACCTACCAGACATGCCTGAACCACCTGCCGAGCATGCCGGAACCACCTGCCGGACACGCCAAAATCACCTGCGGGCTAGGCCAGAACCACTTGTAGGACTCTCCTGGAGCACCTGCCGGGCATGCGGGAACCACCTCTCAGACGTGCCAGAACCACGTGCGGCACATGACGGAACCCATTACCGGACAGACCGGAACCACCTGCTGGACACGCCAGAATCACCTGCCAAGAACACCGGAACCACCTGAACAGCTCGCCAGAAACACCTGCCGGGCATGCCAAAATCACCTGCCGGCTACACCAGAACCTCTTGCCGGACACTCCGGAATCACCTGCCAGACATGATGCAACCAAATGTCAGACGTGCCAGAACCACGTGCCAGAGACACCGGATGCAACTGCCGAGCATGCCGGAACCTCCTGCTCAACTCGCTGCAACCACCTGCCGGGGACCGCCAAAATCACCTGTCAGCTAGGCCAGAACCACGTGGCGGACTCTATGGAATCACCCGCCGGGCATGCCGGAACCAGCTCTCAGACGTGCCAGAAGCACGTGCCGGACACGCCGGAACCACCTACTAGAGAGACCGGAACCACCTGCCAGACCCGCCTGAACCACCTGCTGAGTACGCTGGAACAACCTGCTCTACTCGCTGGAGCCACCTGCTGGACACGCCAAAATCACCTGATGGCTACGCCAGCACCACTCGGCAGACAAGCCAGAATCACCTGCAGGGTATGCCGGAACCACCTCTCAGACGTGCCAGAACCCCTTGTCGGACACTCCGGAATCACCTGTCAGGCATGCCGGAACCACCTCTCGAGCGTGCCAGAATGACGTGCCAGAGACACCGGATGCACCTGCCGAGCACGCCGGAACCTCCTCTTCGACTCGCCGGAACCACCAGCCAGAGACGCCAAAATCCCCTGCCAGGTAGGCCAGAATCACATGGCGGACGCTCCGGAATCTCCCGCCGGGAAGGTAGGAACCACCTCTCAAACATACTGGAAGCACGTGCCGGACATGCCGGCACCACGTACTGGACAGACCAGAAACACCTGCCGGACCTGCCTGAACCACCTGCTGAGCACACCGGCACAACTTGCTCGACTCGCTGGAGCCACCTGCTGGACACCCCAAAATCACCAGCCAGCTATGCCAGAACCACTTGCCGTACACTCCGGAATCACCTGCTGGTTACACCAGAGCCACTTGGTGGACAATCCAGAATCACCTGCCGGACATGCCAGAACCACCTGTCACACATGCCGGAACCACGTGCCTGACACGCCGGAACCACCTCGCGGACAGACCGGAACCACCTACCAGACATGCCTGAACCACCTGCCGAGCATGCCGGAACCACCTGCCGGACACGCCAAAATCACCTGCGGGCTAGGCCAGAACCACTTGTAGGACTCTCCTGGAGCACCTGCCGGGCATGCGGGAACCACCTCTCAGACGTGCCAGAACCACGTGCGGCACATGACGGAACCCATTACCGGACAGACCGGAACCACCTGCTGGACACGCCAGAATCACCTGCCAAGAACACCGGAACCACCTGAACAGCTCGCCAGAAACACCTGCCGGGCATGCCAAAATCACCTGCCGGCTACACCAGAACCTCTTGCCGGACACTCCGGAATCACCTGCCAGACATGATGCAACCAAATGTCAGACGTGCCAGAACCACGTGCCCAGAGACACCGGATGCAACTGCCGAGCATGCCGGAACCTCCTGCTCAACTCGCTGCAACCACCTGCCGGGGACGCCAAAATCACCTGTCAGCTAGGCCAGAACCACGTGGCGGACTCTATGGAATCACCCGCCGGGCATGCCGGAACCAGCTCTCAGACGTGCCAGAAGCACGTGCCGGACACGCCGGAACCACCTACTAGAGAGACCGGAACCACCTGCCAGACCCGCCTGAACCACCTGCTGAGTACGCTGGAACAACCTGCTCTACTCGCTGGAGCCACCTGCTGGACACGCCAAAATCACCTGATGGCTACGCCAGCACCACTCGGCAGACAAGCCAGAATCACCTGCAGGGTATGCCGGAACCACCTCTCAGACGTGCCAGAACCCTTGTCGGACACTCCGGAATCACCTGTCAGGCATGCCGGAACCACCTCTCGAGCGTGCCAGAATGACGTGCCAGAGACACCGGATGCACCTGCCGAGCACGCCGGAACCTCCTCTTCGACTCGCCGGAACCACCAGCCAGAGACGCCAAAATCCCCTGCCAGGTAGGCCAGAATCACATGGCGGACGCTCCGGAATCTCCCGCCGGGAAGGTAGGAACCACCTCTCAAACATACTGGAAGCACGTGCCGGACATGCCGGCACCACGTACTGGACAGACCAGAAACACCTGCCGGACCTGCCTGAACCACCTGCTGAGCACACCGGCACAACTTGCTCGACTCGCTGGAGCCACCTGCTGGACACCCCAAAATCACCAGCCAGCTATGCCAGAACCACTTGCCGTACACTCCGGAATCACCTGCTGGTTACACCAGAGCCACTTGGTGGACAATCCAGAATCACCTGCCGGACATGCCAGAACCACCTGTCACACATGCCGGAACCACGTGCCTGACACGCCGGAACCACCTCGCGGACAGACCGGAACCACCTACCAGACATGCCTGAACCACCTGCCGAGCATGCCGGAACCACCTGCCGGACACGCCAAAATCACCTGCGGGCTAGGCCAGAACCACTTGTAGGACTCTCCTGGAGCACCTGCCGGGCATGCGGGAACCACCTCTCAGACGTGCCAGAACCACGTGCGGCACATGACGGAACCCATTACCGGACAGACCGGAACCACCTGCTGGACACGCCAGAATCACCTGCCAAGAACACCGGAACCACCTGAACAGCTCGCCAGAAACACCTGCCGGGCATGCCAAAATCACCTGCCGGCTACACCAGAACCTCTTGCCGGACACTCCGGAATCACCTGCCAGACATGATGCAACCAAATGTCAGACGTGCCAGAACCACGTGCCAGAGACACCGGATGCAACTGCCGAGCATGCCGGAACCTCCTGCTCAACTCGCTGCAACCACCTGCCGGGGACGCCAAAATCACCTGTCAGCTAGGCCAGAACCACGTGGCGGACTCTATGGAATCACCCGCCGGGCATGCCGGAACCAGCTCTCAGACGTGCCAGAAGCACGTGCCGGACACGCCGGAACCACCTACTAGAGAGACCGGAACCACCTGCCAGACCCGCCTGAACCACCTGCTGAGTACGCTGGAACAACCTGCTCTACTCGCTGGAGCCACCTGCTGGACACGCCAAAATCACCTGATGGCTACGCCAGCACCACTCGGCAGACAAGCCAGAATCACCTGCAGGGTATGCCGGAACCACCTCTCAGACGTGCCAGAACCCCTTGTCGGACACTCCGGAATCACCTGTCAGGCATGCCGGAACCACCTCTCGAGCGTGCCAGAATGACGTGCCAGAGACACCGGATGCACCTGCCGAGCACGCCGGAACCCCCTTCTTCGACTCGCCGGAACCACCAGCCAGAGACGCCAAAATCCCCTGCCAGGTAGGCCAGAATCACATGGCGGACGCTCCGGAATCTCCCGCCGGGAAGGTAGGAACCACCTCTCAAACATACTGGAAGCACGTGCCGGACATGCCGGCACCACGTACTGGACAGACCAGAAACACCTGCCGGACCTGCCTGAACCACCTGCTGAGCACACCGGAACAACTTGCTCGACTCGCTGGAGCCACCTGCTGGACACCCCAAAATCACCAGCCAGCTATGCCAGAACCACTTGCCGTACACTCCGGAATCACCTGCTGGTTACACCAGAGCCACTTGGTGGGACAATCCAGAATCACCTGCCGGACATGCCAGAACCACCTGTCACACATGCCGGAACCACGTGCCTGACACGCCGGAACCACCTCGCGGACAGACCGGAACCACCTACCAGACATGCCTGAACCACCTGCCGAGCATGCCGGAACCACCTGCCGGACACGCCAAAATCACCTGCGGGCTAGGCCAGAACCACTTGTAGGACTCTCCTGGAGCACCTGCCGGGCATGCGGGAACCACCTCTCAGACGTGCCAGAACCACGTGCGGCACATGACGGAACCCATTACCGGACAGACCGGAACCACCTGCTGGACACGCCAGAATCACCTGCCAAGAACACCGGAACCACCTGAACAGCTCGCCAGAAACACCTGCCAGGGCATGCCAAAATCACCTGCCGGCTACACCAGAACCTCTTGCCGGACACTCCGGAATCACCTGCCAGACATGATGCAACCAAATGTCAGACGTGCCAGAACCACGTGCCAGAGACACCGGATGCAACTGCCGAGCATGCCGGAACCTCCTGCTCAACTCGCTGCAACCACCTGCCGGGGACGCCAAAATCACCTGTCAGCTAGGCCAGAACCACGTGGCGGGACTCTATGGAATCACCCGCCGGGCATGCCGGAACCAGCTCTCAGACGTGCCAGAAGCACGTGCCGGACACGCCGGAACCACCTACTAGAGAGACCGGAACCACCTGCCAGACCCGCCTGAACCACCTGCTGAGTACGCTGGAACAACCTGCTCTACTCGCTGGAGCCACCTGCTGGACACGCCAAAATCACCTGATGGCTACGCCAGCACCACTCGGCAGACAAGCCAGAATCACCTGCAGGGTATGCCGGAACCACCTCTCAGACGTGCCAGAACCCCTTGTCGGACACTCCGGAATCACCTGTCAGGCATGCCGGAACCACCTCTCGAGCGTGCCAGAATGACGTGCCAGAGACACCGGATGCACCTGCCGAGCACGCCGGAACCTCCTCTTCGACTCGCCGGAACCACCAGCCAGAGACGCCAAAATCCCCTGCCAGGTAGGCCAGAATCACATGGCGGACGCTCCGGAATCTCCCGCCGGGAAGGTAGGAACCACCTCTCAAACATACTGGAAGCACGTGCCGGACATGCCGGCACCACGTACTGGACAGACCAGAAACACCTGCCGGACCTGCCTGAACCACCTGCTGAGCACACCGGCACAACTTGCTCGACTCGCTGGAGCCACCTGCTGGACACCCCAAAATCACCAGCCAGCTATGCCAGAGCCACTTGCCGTACACTCCGGAATCACCTGCTGGTTACACCAGAGCCACTTGGTGGACAATCCAGAATCACCTGCCGGACATGCCAGAACCACCTGTCACACATGCCGGAACCACGTGCCTGACACGCCGGAACCACCTCGCGGACAGACCGGAACCACCTACCAGACATGCCTGAACCACCTGCCGAGCATGCCGGAACCACCTGCCGGACACGCCAAAATCACCTGCGGGCTAGGCCAGAACCACTTGTAGGACTCTCCTGGAGCACCTGCCGGGCATGCGGGAACCACCTCTCAGACGTGCCAGAACCACGTGCGGCACATGACGGAACCCATTACCGGACAGACCGGAACCACCTGCTGGACACGCCAGAATCACCTGCCAAGAACACCGGAACCACCTGAACAGCTCGCCAGAAACACCTGCCGGGCATGCCAAAATCACCTGCCGGCTACACCAGAACCTCTTGCCGGACACTCCCGGAATCACCTGCCAGACATGATGCAACCAAATGTCAGACGTGCCAGAACCACGTGCCAGAGACACCGGATGCAACTGCCGAGCATGCCGAACCTCCTGCTCAACTCGCTGTAACCACCTGCCGGGGACGCCAAATCACCTGTCAGCTAGGCCAGAACCACGTGGCGGACTCTATGGAATCACCCGCCGGGCATGCCGGAACCAGCTCTCAGACGTGCCAGAAGCACGTGCCGGACACGCCGGAACCACCTACTAGAGAGACCGGAACCACCTGCCAGACCCGCCTGAACCACCTGCTGAGTACGCTGGAACAACCTGCTCTACTCGCTGGAGCCACCTGCTGGACACGCCAAAATCACCTGATGGCCTCCCTACGCCAGCACCACTCGGCAGACAAGCCAGAATCACCTGCAGGGTATGCCGGAACCACCTCTCAGACGTGCCAGAACCCCTTGTCGGACACTCCGGAATCACCTGTCAGGCATGCCGGAACCACCTCTCGAGCGTGCCAGAATGACGTGCCAGAGACACCGGATGCACCTGCCGAGCACGCCGGAACCTCCTCTTCGACTCGCCGGAACCACCAGCCAGAGACGCCAAAATCCCTGCCAGGTAGGCCAGAATCACATGGCGGACGCTCCGGAATCTCCGCCGGGAAGGTAGGAACCACCTCTCAAACATACTGGAAGCACGTGCCGGACATGCCGGCACCACGTACTGGACAGACCAGAAACACCTGCCGGACCTGCCTGAACCACCTGCTGAGCACACCGGCACAACTTGCTCGACTCGCTGGAGCCACCTGCTGGACACCCCAAAATCACCAGCCAGCTATGCCAGAGCCACTTGCTGTACACTCCGGAATCACCTGCTGGTTACACCAGAGCCACTTGGTGGACAATCCAGAATCACCTGCCGGACATGCCAGAACCACCTGTCACACATGCCGGAACCACGTGCCTGACACGCCGGAACCACCTCGCGGACAGACCGGAACCACCTACCAGACATGCCTGAACCACTCTGCCGAGCATGCCGGAACCACCTGCCGGACACGCCAAAATCACCTGCGGGCTAGGCCAGAACCACTTGTAGGACTCTCCTGGAGCACCTGCCGGGCATGCGGGAACCACCTCTCAGACGTGCCAGAACCACGTGCGGCACATGACGGAACCCATTACCGGACAGACCGGAACCACCTGCTGGACACGCCAGAATCACCTGCCAAGAACACCGGAACCACCTGAACAGCTCGCCAGAAACACCTGCCGGGCATGCCAAAATCACCTGCCGGCTACACCAGAACCTCTTGCCGGACACTCCGGAATCACCTGCCAGACATGATGCAACCAAATGTCAGACGTGCCAGAACCACGTGCCAGAGACACCGG
>NW_027225138.1:0-7500 GCF_041296235.1 Equus asinus
AACGATTGCCACCTGAGGTAGCCTCTGTTGCCCATCTTCGTCCGTTTCAGAGGGTGGATTTCTCAGTGTTGCCTTTTCCCCAGCTCCCCACGCCCTTGTGTGTTTCTTTTGCTTAAAGATTGCCACCTGAAGCCAGCCTCTCTTGCCCATCTTCCTCAGTTTCAGAGGGTAGATATTTCAGGGTTGCTTTTTCCCCAGGTCTCCACGCCTTTGTGCTTTGTTTTTGCTTAAGGATTGCCACCTGAGGTAGCCTCTCTTGCCCATCTTCCTCAGTTTCAGAGGGTGGATTCTCCGTGTTGCTTTTTCCCCAGGTCTCCACGCCCTTGTGTGTTTCTTTTGCTTAAGATTGTCACCTGAGCTAGCCTCTGTTGCCCATCTTCGTCCGTTTCAGAGGCTGGATTTCTCAGTGTTGCCTTTTCGCCAGCTCCCCACGCCCTTGTGTGTTTCTTTTGCTTAAAGATTGTCACCTGAGCTAGGCACTGTTGCCCTGCTTCCTCAGTTTCAGAGGGTACCTTTTTCAGGGTTGCTTTTTGACCGGGTCTCCTCGCCATTGTATTTTTTTATCTTATTTTTTTTGCTTAAAGATTGCCACCTGAGCTAGCCTCTGTTGCCCATCTTCGTCCGTTTCAGAGGCTGGATTTCTCAGTGTTGCCTTTTCGCCAGCTCCCCACGCCCTTGTGTGTTTCTTTTGCTTAAAGATTGTCACCTGAGCTAGGCACTGTTGCCCTGCTTCCTCAGTTTCAGAGGGTACCTTTTTCAGGGTTGCTTTTTGACCGGGTCTCCTCGCCATTGTTTTTTTTTATTTTATTTTTTTTGCTTAAAGATTGCCACCTGAGCTAGCCTCTGTTGCGCTTCTTTCTCAGTTCTAGAGGGTAGATTTCTCCGTGTTGCTTTTTCCCCAGGTCTCCACGCACTTCCTTTTATTTTTCCTTAAAAATTGCCACCTGAGCTAGCCTCTGTTGTCCATCTTCGTCGGTTTCAGAGGGTAGATTTCTCACTGTTGCTTTTTTGCCAGGTCTGCACGCCCTTGTGTTTTTTTTCTGCTTAAAGGTTGCAACCTGAGCTAGCTTCTTTTGCCCATGTTCCTCAGTTTCAGAGGGTGGATTTCTCCGTGTTGCTTTTTCCCCAGGCCTCCACGCCCTTGTGTGTTTCTTTTGCTTAACGATTGCCACCTGAGGTAGCCTCTGTAGCCCATCTTCGTCCCTTTCAGAGGGTGGATTTCTCAGTGTTGCCTTTTCCCCAGCTCCCCACGCCCTTGTGTGTTTCTTTTGCTTAAAGATTGCCACCTGAAGCCAGCCTCTCTTGCCCATCTTCCTCAGTTTCAGAGGGTAGATATTTCAGGGTTGCTTTTCCCCAGGTCCCCACGCCTTTGTGTTTGTTTTTGCTTAACGATTGCCACCTGAGCTAGCCTCTCTTGCCCATGTTCCTCAGTTTCAGAGGGTAGATATTTCAGGGTTGCTTTGTCCCCAGGGCTCCACGCCTTTGTGCTTTGTTTTTGCTTAAGGATTGCCACCTGAGGTAGCCTCTCTTGCCCATCTTCCTCAGTTTCAGAGGGTGGATTTCTCCGTGTTGCTTTTTCCCCAGGTCTCCACGCCCTTGTGTGTTTCTTTTGCTTAAAGATTGCCACCTGAGCTAGCCTCTGTTGCCCATCTTCGTCCGTTCAGAGGCTGGATTTCTCAGTGTTGCCTTTTCGCCAGCTCCCCACGCCCTTGTGTGTTTCTTTTGCTTAAAGATTGTCACCTGAGCTAGGCACTGTTGCCCTGCTTCCTCAGTTTCAGAGGGTACCTTTTTCAGGGTTGCTTTTTGACCGGGTCTCCTCGCCATTGTATTTTTTTATTTTATTTTTTTTGCTTAAAGATTGCCACCTGAGCTAGCCTCTGTTGCGCTTCTTTCTCAGTTCTAGAGGGTAGATTTCTCCGTGTTGCTTTTTCCCCAGGTCTCCACGCACTTCCTTTTATTTTTCCTTAAAAATTGCCACCTGAGCTAGCCTCTGTTGTCCATCTTCGTCGGTTTCAGAGGGTAGATTTCTCACTGTTGCTTTTTTGCCAGGTCTGCACGCCCTTGTGTTTTTCTTCTGCTTAAAGGTTGCAACCTGAGCTAGCTTCTTTTGCCCATGTTCCTCAGTTTCAGAGGGTGGATTTCTCCGTGTTGCTTTTTCCCAGGCCTCCACGCCCTTGTGTGTTTCTTTTGCTTAACGATTGCCACCTGAGGTAGCCTCTGTTGCCCATCTTCGTCCGTTTCAGAGGGTGGATTTCTCAGTGTTGCCTTTTCCCCAGCTCCCACGCCCTTGTGTGTTTCTTTTGCTTAAAGATTGCCACCTGAAGCCAGCCTCTCTTGCCCATCTTCCTCAGTTTCAGAGGGTAGATATTTCAGGGTTGCTTTTTCCCCAGGTCCCCACGCCTTTGTGTTTTGTTTTTGCTTAACGATTGCCACCTGAGCTAGCCTCTCTTGCCCATGTTCCTCAGTTTCAGAGGGTAGATATTTCAGGGTTGCTTTGTCCCCAGGGCTCCACGCTTTGTGCTTTGTTTTTGCTTAAGGATTGCCACCTGAGGTAGCCTCTCTTGCCCATCTTCCTCAGTTTCAGAGGGTGGATTTCTCCGTGTTGCTTTTTCCCCAGGTCTCCACGCCCCTGTGTGTTTCTTTTGCTTAAAGATTGCCACCTGAGCTAGCCTCTGTTGCCCATCTTCCTCAGTTTCAGAGGCTGGATTTCTCAGTGTTGCCTTTTCGCCAGCTCCCACGCCCTTGTGTGTTTCTTTTGCTTAAAGATTGTCACCTGAGCTAGGCACTGTTGCCCTGCTTCCTCAGTTTCAGAGGGTACCTTTTTCAGGGTTGCTTTTTGACCGGGTCTCCTCGCCATTGTATTTTTTTATTTTATTTTTTTTGCTTAAAGATTGCCACCTGAGCTAGCCTCTGTTGCGCTTCTTTCTCAGTTCTAGAGGGTAGATTTCTCCGTGTTGCTTTTTCCCCAGGTCTCCACGCACTTCCTTTTATTTTTCCTTAAAAATTGCCACCTGAGCTAGCCTCTGTTGTCCATCTTCGTCGGTTTCAGAGGGTAGATTTCTCACTGTTGCTTTTTTGCCAGGTCTGCACGCCCTTGTGTTTTTCTTCTGCTTAAAGGTTGCAACCTGAGCTAGCTTCTTTTGCCCATGTTCCTCAGTTTCAGAGGGTGGATTTCTCCGTGTTGCTTTTTCCCCAGGCCTCCACGCCCTTGTGTGTTTCTTTTGCTTAACGATTGCCACCTGAGGTAGCCTCTGTTGCCCATCTTCGTCCGTTTCAGAGGGTGGATTTCTCAGTGTTGCCTTTTCCCCAGCTCCCCACGCCCTTGTGTGTTTCTTTTGCTTAAAGATTGCCACCTGAAGCAGCCTCTCTTGCCCATCTTCCTCAGTTTCAGAGGGTAGATATTTCAGGGTTGCTTTTTCCCCAGGTCTCCACGCCTTTGTGTTTTGTTTTTGCTTAACGATTGCCACCTGAGCTAGCCTCTCTTGCCCATGTTCCTCAGTTTCAGAGGGTAGATATTTCAGAGTTGCTTTGTCCCCAGGGCTCCACGCCTTTGTGCTTTGTTTTTGCTTAAGGATTGCCACCTGAGGTAGCCTCTCTTGCCCATCTTCCTCAGTTTCAGAGGGTGGATTTCTCCGTGTTGCTTTTTCCCAGGTCTCCACGCCCTTGTGTGTTTCTTTTGCTTAAAGATTGCCACCTGAGCTAGCCTCTGTTGCCCATCTTCGTCCGTTTCAGAGGCTGGATTTCTCAGTGTTGCCTTTTCGCCAGCTCCCCACGCCCTTGTGTGTTTCTTTTGCTTAAAGATTGTCACCTGAGCTAGGCACTGTTGCCCTGCTTCTCAGTTTCAGAGGGTACCTTTTTCAGGGTTGCTTTTTGACCGGGTCTCCTCGCCATTGTATTTTTTTATCTTATTTTTTTTTGCTTAAAGATTGCCACCTGAGCTAGCCTCTGTTGCCCATCTTCGTCCGTTTCAGAGGCTGGATTTCTCAGTGTTGCCTTTTCGCCAGCTCCCCACGCCCTTGTGTGTTTCTTTTGCTTAAAGATTGTCACCTGAGCTAGGCACTGTTGCCCTGCTTCCTCAGTTTCAGAGGGTACCTTTTTCAGGGTTGCTTTTTGACCGGGTCTCCTCGCATTGTTTTTTTTTATTTTATTTTTTTTGCTTAAAGATTGCCACCTGAGCTAGCCTCTGTTGCGCTTCTTTCTCAGTTCTAGAGGGTAGATTTCTCCGTGTTGCTTTTTCCCAGGTCTCCACGCACTTCCTTTCATTTTCCTTAAAAATTGCCACCTGAGCTAGCCCCTGTTGCCCATCTTCGTCGGGTTTCAGAGGGTAGATTTCTCAGTGTTGATTTTTCCCCATTTCTCCACGCCCTCGTGCTTTTTTTTTTTATTTCCTTAAATGTCGGCGCCTGAGCTAGCTTCTTTTGCCCATCTTCGTCAGTTTCAGCGGGTAGACTCTCCGCCTGCCTTCGACAGGCGCTCTGGACTGGAAAGCTTTCCTCCTCCCGTCATCACGGTCCTTCTCGGATGACGTGCCTGGTTTCGGTTTGACCGTCCCCGCCCGCCCTGATTTTCTAAGTCCTCCCGGGAACCCCGGGGCGCTCCAGCCGCTCCGGGAAGCGGAGGCCTCCCGGCCGCACCGGCCCAGCCCGGCCCGGGCCGCCCCCTGGCCTCTCTGGGGGGAACTCTCCCCTTCCCCTTCCCGGTGATCGCCCGAGAAACCTTTTCCGAGTCCCCCTCCTGCGGCTGGGGCTGCGCCTTGGCGGCCGGGAGCCCGCGGGCGGACGCCCCGGGGCCGCACTGGGCCAGGAGGCTGGGTCCGAGGGGGCTCCGGGACGGGATCGGGCGGCCCGGCAGCCCGGCTGTGCTCCCCGGCGGGCCCGCGCTCCGGCTCCGTCCCGCTGAGGCGGTCGTCGGTCGCCGGGTGCCACCTGGCGGCCGCTTTTATATCGTCTCTTTCCTCCGGAGCTCCGGCGACGCGGGCCAAGGGACGGGACTCGGCCGCGGTGACCGAGGCAGAGTCCCCGGGAGGCCGGCGTCGCTGGCGGGATCTGGCCCGGTGGCGCCGGGGCGTGAGCGCGACGCCCGCTCGCCGGAGATTGGAGGTGCAGGCTACTGAGGGAGGTGGCTGTCGCCGCGCCGCCCGGTGCCGGCCGGGGTGTGGGGCCTCCCGGACGGGTCGACCAGCAGCCGCCGGTGCCCTCCGTCCCCGGGAGGGGGTGGGGGGCCGCCGCGGGGGAACGGGCGAGGGAGCTCGTCCGTGCCCGGCCGTCGTCCCGAGGGCGGCCCGGTGGTCGGGCCTTCCGCGTCGCCGATCCCCTTTCCGCGCCCCGCTCCGGAGGTGGGCGACCGGCCGGGGCCTTGCGGGGGAGGCCCGTGGAGGGCGCGACGGGCTCGGCCGCCGGGCTGGCCTTTTCCCCACTGGTCTTCCGAGTCGACCGGCTCTGGCGGTGGGGACCGGGCCCGGTCCTCGGATGCCTCCTCCTCCGTGGCAGTTTTTTTTTCCAAGTCCCGCCCTGGAGAAGAGCGTGGACCGGCCCCGGGAGCCCTCGAGGGCGGGCCGGGGAGGGCGTCCCCGGCCCGGACGCGTGCCCGGGGTGGGTCCGGGCCGTCGGACCGGACTTCTCTCTCCGAGTTTCGCGGGTCGCGTCTTTGTCCGGAGGCGGGAGGGGGCCGGCTCGAGGCGTAGGTGGAGCCCCGGCTGAGGGACGGGAGCCACGGTCCCGCCCCGGGCCCGGTCGCCGGAGGCGCCTCCGCGGAATTCTTTTCTAAGTCCTGACCCGGCGACTCAGAGGGAGGGACCGACCGGTCCCGGCCCGCGCGGGCGGCCCGGGGAGGCTGTCCCCGGCTCCCCCTGCCGCCACGCTTCTGGGGTCGACCAGATGGCCCCGGGAGCTCCGGGCCTGGTGGCGATGGGGTCGTGCTTGGGGGTCTGGTGGCCGTGGCCGTGATCCAGGGGTTCCCCTGGTGATCCGTGGGTGGGCCCCGTCTCCGGGCGCGGCGATTCTTGCCCCCGAATGGGTGGTTTTGTGCCGCCAGATAAGTGCTGACACGCTCTGCTCGGGTGACAGTCGCCCGAGAGCTTCCGGGTGCCTGGATGCGTGTGCGGGGAGGGCTCCGGGCTCTGGCCGAGAACCGGACGCCCGTTTCCACCCCCGCCGCTTGAGCCGCCCGCTGGGGCCTGCGCGCCGGCTCTTGTGCGTTCCAGGCGCCCCCACGACCGTGGTGCCACCTCCGGTCTCTGGTACCCGAGGGCGGCGGGGTTAGGGGCGCGGGGTCCTCTACCACGTGCACTCCCTGCCGCCGGCACCCGGGTGCGGTCGCGACTTACCCCATCCCACCGGCTCCGTGCCAGTGCGTGTCAGGCGTTCTCGTCCTGGGGTCGTCGCCCGCGCTTGCTGGAGGAGGAGAGGGGTCGGTGAGGCTGAAGCAGGCTCCTCCGCTCGCTGTCCTCGCCGGCCTTCCCTTGCTCGGGGGTCCCTCGCGTTATGCTGCCGACCGATGTGGTGATGCTGTGCTCTCCCGGGCCGGGCCTAAGCCGTGCCAGACGAGGGACGGACGTTCATGGCGAACGGGACCGCTCTTCTCGCTCTGCCCGCGGGTCCCCTCGCCCGTTCTCCCCCGCTGCGAGTGGCGTGTGGGAGGCGGCAGGGGTGCGGAATCCGGCCCGACCTCGCTCCCCCGCCCCGTGCCTCGTGGCGTGGGCGGTGTCGGGGTCTCCGTGACGCGGCGGATGCTCTGCCTGTGCCTCTTGGCTGTGTCTCGCGGGCGGCCCTCCCCGCGGTGGGGCGGGCCGTGTTGCCGCCGCGCCGCGCGCCTTCCCGGGCGCGTGAGCGCGTTCCCCAGGCCGTTGGCGGTGCCCCTGGAGCGTTCCAGGTCGTCCCTCAGGCGCCCGAGGCCGAGTGGCGGTGTCGTTCCCTGTTCCCGTCGGCCTCCTCAGGTAACCACTGCGCTGGTGTGTCTGAGGAGCGGGGGGGTCGAGTCGGTAAGGGAGGCGTGCCCCTCGTCCCCCTCGGGGGGGACGGGTGCCTCGTCGCCCCCCACGGCGTGCCGTGTGGGGGCGGGCAGGCTCGGGCGCGTGCCCGCGCGTTCCCCTTGCTGGGGTTTCCCCGCGGGCGTGGGAGTGACCGTGGCGGGCCGAGCCAGCGGCGTGGCGCTGGCTCTTTGGTTGGGAGGTGCTGTTTGATCGGCACCTCCGTCCCAGTCTCTGCCTCCCTTGGTCTCTCGGCCTGAGGGGAGACACTGACTTGGGAGCCGCACAGGGGCCTTGTAGATCCCTAGCTAAGCCCAGTGTGGCCAGAGATGGCGAGCCCGGGGCAGCGCGGGCTCGCGGCCCTGACCACGGACGCTCCGACTTGCTCTAGGCCTTACCTCTACCGCAGACCCCTCCTGCATTGCGTGGCCATGGTGTCTGTAAGCGCCTTGGTGGGCCCGATGGCGGACGATGGGCGGGGGCGACACGCCCTCGGTGAGAAAGCCTTCTCTAGCGATCCGAGAGGGTGCCTT
>NW_027225138.1:20000-40000 GCF_041296235.1 Equus asinus
CCTGCCGGGTCGACCAGCTGTCCGGCCCGGACTTGGTCCCCGGACCGGGGCGCGCGGGTCGACCAGATGTCCGCGGCGCTCGGGGCCGGGTCCCGGGTCTCTGGGTGCTCTGGGTGCGCTCCCGGCCCTCTGTCGGCTCCGAAGGCCCCGCGGACTCGTAGCCACGGGGTCCGGCGGCGCGCGGGTCGACCAGATGTCCGCGCCGAGCGCCGCGGGGCCGCGGGGCGCTCGGCCTTCTCGGAGCACCGAGGGCTCCCTGGAGGCTGCGGACGAGCAGCCGCGAGGCCCCCGGGGCAGCCGCCCTGCCGGGTCGACCAGCTGTCCGGCCCGGACTTGGTCCCCGGACCGGGGCGCGCGGGTCGACCAGATGTCCGCGGCGCTCGGGGCCGGGTCCCGGGGCTCTGGGTGCTCTGGGTGCGCTCCCGGCCCTCTGTCGGCTCCGAAGGCCCCGCGGACTCGTAGCCACGGGGTCCGGCGGCGCGCGGGTCGACCAGATGTCCGCGCCGAGCGCCGCGGGACCGCAGGGCGCTCGGCCTTCTCGGAGGCTCGAGGGCTCCGGCGACCCGGCGGACGAGCAGCGGCGAGGCCGCCGTGGCCGCCGCCCTGCCGGGTCGACCGGCGACCCGACCCCCGTGTCTCGGGGGGGGGGGGGGGGGGGCGGGTCGACCAGATGTCCGCACCGAGCGCCGCGGGGCCGTGGGGCCGCGGGGCGCTCGGCCTTCTCGGAGCCCCGAGGGCTCCCTGGAGGCTGCGGACGAGCAGCCGCGAGGCCCCCGGGGCAGCCGCCCTGCCGGGTCGACCGGCGGCCCGGCCCGGACTCGGGCCCCGGGTCCCGTGGCGCGCGGGTCGACCAGATGTCCGCGCCGAGCGCCACATGGCTGCGGGTCGCTCCGGCTTCTCGCAGTCCCGAGGGTTCCGCGGGCACGTAGCTGCGAGACCCGGGCGGCTGCCCTCCGCCCGGCTCACGGGGCGCTCGTGTCCATCAGCTGGTCGTGCGGAAATCCCGTGGTTGGCCTCCCTCCCTCCCTCCCTCCCTCCCTCCCTCCCTCCCTCGTCCAGCCGCCACGTTTTCGGGGTTCGTGCGACTGGGATGAAATAGACCTTCCCAACGTCAATCGGAGATCATCCATCATACCTCTCGAGTCCCCAAAAGCCAAGAAACACGCCAACCAAAACGCTTTTATTATGCCAACGGTTCCCGTTTTCATTCCTATCGTTTAGGGAGGTTTGGTGGCAGCAGCGGCCGAAAGCAAAAGGAAACCCGAGGAAAGCGGCTCCATCCACCAGGGCTGTGTCTCATCGGTGCCGACGCAGGAGGGACGGGCTTCGTTCGTTCGTTCGCTGCGGCCCAAATTCCCGGGCCGCCCGAGGACCGCTCGCACCGGCCCGAGGGAGGGAGCCCCGGCAGGCAGGATGCCTCCGGGGAAATGGCCAAGTCGACCGCGCGACCCACAACCCGCCCGACTGGGGGCGAGAAGGAGCATGGAGGAGGACTCCGTCCCCTAGTCGGCAGACGGCCCCGGGACAGGGACGTTCGCCAAAACCTCCCCAAGGCCGCTTTCCGTGACCGAGTCGGCCTCCCCGCCTGTACTCGTCCCGGCCCGAGAAACGAGACGCGGGGTGGATCGGGACCAGGCCACGCACCAGGCCGGCCGGCGCGGCATCCTCCCTCCCCCGACCTGACCTGACCTGGACGAACGCCTCCCCATCGCCCGCCCCCGCGAGGCTGATCCGTCCGGCCGGTGAGGAGGCCGCTTGTCGGGCGCCACCTGCTGCCCGGCATCCTCTTATATAGTGTTCGAGGAGGTCGACCAGGTGGCCCGGCCTGGATTGGGGGGGGGGGGGCGCGGGGTGCGGTGTCCCGGGCGGCGGGGGACGGGGGGGGGGTAGGAGTGGAGAGGGAAAGGTGGGCGTGGAGAATGCCGGGGTCGGGGGTCGGCGCGGGGCGGGGCGGGAGTTGGGGATAGGGGAGGGGCGGGAGGCCGTCTGGACATGGAGGGTCGGAAGAGCGGTGGTGACAATGATTTTCATTATCATTTAGAAAGAAGAACGTGGACTTCTTTAGAGGAGTCCTTTGAATAGCTTCTCCATTTAGTTAACATACATCCAAATGGAGGTCGGGAAACTTGGGTCCTGTTAACATATGGATGGAAGTGGAAAGAACTATCGCGATGACCGTCCTTGTGTTTCTTTTATTTTTTCTTTCTTCCTGCTCCCCAAAGCCGCCCCCCCCACCCCCG
Source organism: Equus asinus (assembly GCF_041296235.1). Taxonomy (NCBI): domain Eukaryota; kingdom Metazoa; phylum Chordata; class Mammalia; order Perissodactyla; family Equidae; genus Equus; species Equus asinus. The sequence continues at coordinate 22,241 of NW_027225138.1, forward strand.
CCCCGCCCCGCCCCGCCCCGCCCCGTCCCGTCCCGTCCCGTCCATAGTTGTAGGTTCCAGTGGTAGGTCTTTCGCGTTTCTGCTATGTGGGACGCCGCCTCGGCGTGGCTTGAAGGGCGATGCTGGGTCTGGGGCTGCGCCCAGGATCCGAACCGGTGAAAACCTGGGCCGTCGAAGCCGGGGGCCGGGGTGGGGGGCGCTACTTGACCGTTCGTCCACGGGCTCGGCCCCCGGCCCCTTGTTTTCTAGGGAGAGAGACAGAGAGACCCGATCCATTTTCCCTTGGCCTCTAAAGCGTGCGTGTGGTCGAAAGGCGACAGAGAGAGGGGTTCTGGTCCAGAAAGCCCCGACTGCGCCGCCGCGGGGATCGGTCGGTTCCGCCCGAACCGTCCGAGTCGGAAAGGAACGGACAGCTTTCCTCCTTTGGGCCCCTGACTTGGGACCGACAGGGGAAGAGGAACAGGCCTCTCTCCCTCACACCCTGGCCCCTTCCTCCAGGACGCCCTCCTTCTAGTCAGCCCGCCTCTGGCTTTTCCACACGCCGACGACCGCTCGTCGGCATGGACCCACCTTCCTTGGGGGACACCACCACACGACTCTCCCACTCGTCTGCCTGCCTTTCGTTGGCGTCGCTGCCAAAGGCGAGGGGTAGGGGTGGCGGTGGCAGGGACGGCAGGGGCCCAGCGGCTCTCTGGCGGGTGAGGAAGTCTTGCTGGTTCTCCTAGGTCGGTGATCTTTCTCGATCTCCACACACATTCTTCGTTTGGGGAGCCAAGAGACGCCCTCTGAGGAATCCCTATGGCCAGGGTCGATCACTTACTCGCTCACTGCCTCGGCCTCGGCCTCGGCCTCTGTCCATCTTGTCTCTCTCCCTCCCTCCCTCCCTCCCTCCCTCCCTCCCTCCCTCCCTCCCTCCCTCGTCGGTCTCTGTGTGTGGACGTCTAGGTGGAGGCGAGGCAGGGAGGCCACCCACCCACCCACCCACCCACCTACCTCGTGGTTTACCACACGCTCTACACGGAGGTAGAATTCCCATCCCACCGAATCCATCCTTTCCACGGGGCACAAGCCAGTGGCCTTCGGGAGTCTCTCTCCCCAAGGTGGCGCATCCGTCATGGCTATCTATTTCCAGAAGGTTTCCGTTTCCATCCCCTCCCCCCGAAAGAAAAAACGGCCCCACTCCCGGATCTGCCCCACCACGATCACCACCACCGCTGCCGCCGCCGCCGCCGCCGCCATCTGCTGTCGCCCTCTAGGGTTGGACCGTTCTAGCTCTCTCCTCTGTGTGGAATCGCAACGTAGGTCGCCTTGGATGTCTGGCACCTCTCACTTAGCAGAAGGTTTTGGAGGCTCAGGCTGGGCCACGCTTTGGCCCGGGTCAGTGTTCCGTTCCTCCGGATGGCTTCCTCGTTTTCCACGAGAAGGAGCCGTGAAGACGGAAAGGAAGGGCGGATGGATGGCTTTTCCCGTGCTACCGAGTCCCTCTCCCCTTTTCCCCAAAGCGTGAGGGGCGGTCGAGAGGATCGTCTCTGATGACAAAAGTCAGAGGCACCCCGGGTCAGACACCGTGCGAGGCGTTGGTGTGTTCTCGAGAGGAGAACACGTCCCCGTCAGCGTTTCCTGTCGTTCTCGTTCCGAAAGGATTCACGCGCCACCCCGTCTCCCTCAAGGTCTTAGGGCTGTCGTGCTCCGCAGCCGTCACGTGTCGTGGATCCTGGGCACCACCACGCCACCCCGCCCCCCCCCCCCCCGCCATAGCTGTCGATCGCTATGTGGCACGCCTACGTTTGCCCAAAAGAGCAGTCCGATGGACAGCGTGGTGCTTTTCCCAGCAGGCAGGCAGGTGAGAGTCACCCCTCTAGAAGGTTTCCAAGCCCCGTTCCATTCTCAGAGGCAGCTCCTTTGGCCATCAAGGAGGCAGGCGATGGGGGTGGGGGTGGGGATGGGGATGGGGCAGGGGCCTCTGTCCCTCTGTCGCGGTAGAAATGATTGGGAAAGGAGGGACAATGGGCGTAGGTCGACCATCCTGGGCGGTGGTGCTTTGGGAGCTTTTTCTAGAAGAAGGAGCGAACGGCGTTCCCTGGGAAGGGAGGAAACCAGAGGAGGTCCCCCTCAGACCGACCTGGCACGAGAAGGACACACACTCTCTCTCTCTCTCTCTCTCTCTCTCTCTCTCCCTTTTCTTCCTGACTTGAAATCAGGAGACAAAACTCCCCTGCCAAAGGGGCCCTCCCAAAACGGGGAGTGAGGAAGACCTCCTTCTCTTCACGGCTGAAGTTCTCCCTGCCTTTCCTGGACGGGAAGGATAGCACCTACGCCCGCTGCCGTCGGTGACTTTTAGTCCCCCTGGAGAGGAAGAAATTCTTTCCCGTGGCCGAACCCTGGCGGTTCGTTCGTGCTGCAGAGGACGTGACCCTCTCTGACACACCCAGGAACCTCCTCGCTCCGGGTCGAGGAGAGGGAGTTCTGTTCTGTGGTTTAGAATGGTGCTTAAAAAGGGATGTCGCTTACAAAGGGTCCTCGTCCCCCTTCCTAAACCTAAACGGACGGCTCGGCTCGGAGGCGTGAGATACGTTTCGCATCCTCCTCGTCGTCTTCACTCAAAGTTTTATTGGAGTTTGGAAGATTTTATTTTTTGTCTTTCCTTTTTCTCCCCAAAGCCCCCCGGTACGTAGTTGTGTGTTCTTCGCGGTGGGTCCTTCTAGCGGTGGTATGTGGGACGCCGCCTCAGCGTGGTTTGATGAGCAGTGCCGTGTCCGCGCCCGGGATCCGAACGAACCGATGAAACACTGGGCTGCCTGCAGCGGAGCGCGCGAACTTAACCACTCGGCCACGGGGCCAGCCCCTTACTGGATTTTCAAAACAACTCCGGGGGCCGGCCCGGTGGCGCGGCGGTGAAGTTCGCACGTTCTGCTCCGCCGGCCCCGGGTTCGCCGGTCCGGATCCCGGGCGCAGGACCCGGCACCGCTTGGCGAGCCACGCTGTGGCAGGCGTCCCACCTGGAAAGTAGAGGGGGATGGGCACGGATGTCAGCTCAGGGCCAGTCTTCCTCGGCCGACAGAGGAGGATTGGTGGCAGATGTTCGCTCAGGGCTCATCTTCCTCAAAAATAAAATAATAAATCGATTCGATAAAATGTCAAATAACACAACCGCGGGATCACGCTTAGAGTCACCCTTGGCCCGATGATGCCACTCCCCACCCCCCCCACCCCCCTGCCCCCCACCATTTGGAGGTGCCGTCAGTGGGATTCGTTCCTGTTTGTCCATCTTTCTTCCTCTTTTTTTTTTTTTTTTTTAAAGACTGGCACCCGAGCTCATTGCCAATCTTTTCTTTTCTTTTTATTCCTCCTCCTTCTTCTTCTTCTCCCCAGAGCACCCCAGTACCTAGTTCTATATTCTCTTTGAGGGTCCCTCTGGTTCTGCCGTGTGGGACGCCACCTCAGCGTGGTTTGATGAGCGGTGCCGTGTCCGAGCCCAGGATCCGAACCTTCCAAGCCCCGGGCCGCTGAAGCGGAGCGTGCAAACTCAACCGCTCGGCCACGGGGTCAGCCCCTCCCTTCCTTCCTTCCTTCCTTCCTTCCTTCCTTCCTTCCTTCCTTCCTTCCTTCCTTCCTAAGGAGGAGGAGGCAGGCACTGTGTGAAGTCGCCAGTGAGTCTGTGGAAAGAGACGGAGGATTTCCCATGGGAAGCCGGGGCGGGGGACACGGACCGATGTCGTGCGAACTTGAAGGTGAAAGATCAAAAAACCCACACACGCCTAGAGCGGCGGGTTGCCCGTTAGGAGTTTGCTTGCCGGGCCCATAACGCAGGGCTCATCGATGAGCCAAACCGTCCGTGATCCTCAAGCAGTCTAGTAGGGTTAGAGAAAGGAGGGGGGCACTCTTTCTGCCCCAGATGAGGCGAGTTTCTCAGACAGCCACCCTGCCCCAACATCTCCCCTCCCTGCCTCCCGGCCCTTGGTGGACTGCGGCCTAAGGGTGGGGGAATTGAAGAAAGCCGTTCAATGGAAAAAAGCCCGAGGCCATGGGAGAGAGCTTCCTGCACTTGAATGAAGCCCTGACGCCAGGCCCATCGGAATGAATGGGCCTGACCTCCCCTCCCCCCTCCCCCCTCCCCCCTCCCAGGCTGGCGACTCGGCAGTGGAAGGCTAGGGGTTTCTTCCGAAATGGTGAACCGGCCCCCTTGTCCACAGGAAAACCACACACGGGTACAGCCTAGGCCGGATCTCAGGCCAAGTCGTCAGGGTGGCAAGATGATGGCGGATGAGAGGAAACTTGTTCTGGGACCGCACCGCCCCCCCCCCATCGCCTCTCTGGCTGAGAAGAGGGCTGGGGAGCGGTGAGGGTCAGGGGGAGAGTGGGGGCGGGGCCGGGACAGGGACCACCGGGCAGTAGGACGGGAGTAGCCCTGAGGCCTGCCTGCCTGCTTCCTTCCCTGCCGGCGCAGGGCTGAGAGAGGCACGGGGCACGCTGGCTCCTGCCCCTTCACTCATTCGGGAAGCCTCCTGTTGTTGCTCCTGAGGTGCCGGCTGCGGTGACAGACAGAGCAAAACTCCTCTCTCTGTCTATTTCTTCAAAGGCCCGAGTCTGAGCTACGACAGATTCCCCTGTGGCTCAACCCGCAACCTCCCATCCTGCCAGACCAGACCCCTTGTCTAAAAACCTCCACTGGAGGAGCTCTTCCACCTGACTCGGAAAGGAAACACCAGCCCCGCCTCAGCCTCACACCCACCACCACCACCACCACCCGCCCCCCCCCCCCGCCCCACTCTCCTCCGGACCCAGATACCTAACAGAGGGAACAAAAATCCAAAAATCCTGCTGCTCTCCTTCTACCACCTCCACTTCAGAAGAGTCAGTCTCCCCCGAACACCTCAGACTCTGTGACTTCCCGCGGCCTCCCTTTCCCCGTCCCCATTCTCTCCCCGGACGGGCCCCATCTTACACTTGAACGACAGCTCCACCGCTCGGGGCAGCTGGACACGATGTCCCAAAGTGGCCCGGACGGTAGCCTGGTCGATTCCAAAGGACCCACGCACGCAGTCGGCCATAAACGTGGTGTGGAGATCGTGGACGTTTGCGGGCCTCTGATGAAATCGCTGCTCCGGGGACCCCGGCGTCTAGGACCCGTCTTCTCCGTGTTCTTCACACCGTTGCTCCTGGGCCGGTTATTCTCTTCCCTCTCACTGACCTTAACGTTTTGTCTCTGCCATTGAATTTTGACTGTGCGAATGTGACTTGCCGCTGTAGGGCTGCGTGGATCTCTCAGGCATCCTGCTGTGCCGTGCGGGGGGGGGGGGGGGGGAATCCTTGGTGGGTGGGTCGATAGACGTCCCTTTGGTTGTGCCCTGGAGGGGAGAGACAGAGGGGACGACTCAATCCACCACGAACGCTGATGTCGCTCCGATAAACCTGTAGCGGTGATTCTAGTTTATGGCCCGTGTCCTGAAAATAACTTCCCGAAGGGCCAGCCCGGCGGCACAGCGGTTAAGTTCGCACGTTCCGTTTTGTCAGCCAGGGGTTCGCAGGTTCGGATCCAGGGTGCGGACGTGGCGCCGCTTGGCGAGCCACGCTGTGGTCAGCGTCCCGCCTATCAAGGGGAGGGGGATGGGCACGGATGTTAGCTCGGGACCACTCTCCCGGGGCAAAAAGAGGAGAATTGGCAGCAGGTGTCAGCTCGGGGCTCGTCTTCCTCGAAAAATAAATTAATTAAATTAATAAAAACAACTTCCCAAACCTCTCTGATAACTTGAAGCTTTGAAGTTTTGCGAGGTGAAATCAGGTGATAAAAAAGTCCACGGACGGGGGCGGCCCCGTGGCCGAGTGGTTAAGTTCACAAGCTCCCCTTCGGCGGCCCAGGGTTTTGCCGGTTCAGATCCCGGGCACGGCACGGACACGGCACCGCTCGTCGGGCCGTGTGGAGGCGGCGTCCCACATGCCACAACTGGAAGGGCCCTCAACTAAGATAGACAACTATGTCATGGGGGGGATTGGGGGAGAAAAATCGGGAGGGGGGGAAAAGAAAACAAAAACGGAAGATTGGCAACAGGCGTTAGCTCTGTGAGGGCCGATCTTCCTCACCCAAAAACTAAAGTGAGATGAAATCAAATAAAGCGAAGGAAAAGATAAACCTATGAAATCCCATGTTTCTAAAAGTGGCCAAGTGTTTAGAAATTGGCCAAGCGACGGAATGCTCATGGGAAGGACAGTTCCTAATTGCTGGCTTCTTAGTTTTCACCAAAATTAAGGTTCGTGAGGGTTAAAAAATCTACTTAACAAATGCGATGAAAGCCACTAGGCCGGCCCGGTGGCGCGCTGGTTAAGTGTGCCTGTTCCGCTTCGCCGGCCCGGGGTTCGCCAGTTCGGATCCCGGGGGTGGACGTGGCACCGCTGGGCGAGCCACGTGGTGGTAGGCGTCCCACATATGAAATAGAGGAAGATGGGCACGGAGGTGAGCTCAGGGCCAGCCTTCCTCGGCAAAAAGAGGAGGATTGGCAGCAGTTAGCTCAGGGCTCATCGTCCTCAAAACAAAACAAAACAAAACAAAAAGCCACTAAAAGTGAATATGGGAAACATCTTTGTGTTCAAGGAAAGTGAGATGGCTGCCTTCAGGCAAGAGGGCCTAAAAAGTAAAGATCGTTTTGTCTGTGAAAAGGTGATCAAAGTTTCACGGGGAAAATAATCTGAGAAAAAGGCCTGTTCGTGGTCAAGTGGCCTAAAATTGGAACGAGTGGACAGATAGAAATGGCGAGCGATAGGATCTATGGGAGTCTATGAGGAAGCCATTGGGTGTCGGCCTAATTCGGCCTGACAGTGTTTTTCGAAAAGGGCCTGACGTGGCCGTCGAGCACGCATCGCATCGTAGATCCGCTTTACACATTTCCTACGGCAAGAACCAATGCCCTTAAGGGAAAGGAGCAGCTTCCCCGTGCTCGGGCCTTTCCTTAAGGAGAGGCATCTTTCCTTAGGCTAGGAGCGGATGGTTGCGCTCACCTTTGACCATCCGGCTCCCCTGTGACCACCCAGGCCCAGACAACCGACCTGCCACCCAGCAGTGTCTGTCGATCGCTGTGCCGACAGAGCAGTCTCGCGACTATCATCCAAGGGACCTTTCGATCCTATGTGAAACGTCCTCTCTGGGGGTCTAGAAGCACTCTGTACACCCCACTTCCCGGGCACCCTCTCTTCCTTCGGGAAGAAAGGCCCCGGGCCACAGTCCTCACATTTTAGCTCAGAATAAACGCACCCCGATTTTCACGGATAGATTGGTTCCGGATTATTTCCGTCGACAGAATGGAATCAAGTCAATGAGTTTCAAGATCGGAGGGAAGCTGATGCAAAATCAGAATTTGTTTTTCTCACTCCCGAAAGGATACTTTTCTCTAACTTCTAGTCTCCTCCTGATAAAGACATTGGAAAAGGTTTCTCTTGACCTCTGAGGGAATCGACACCAAAGACAGAGATCCTCCATTTTGTCAGAATGATTTCCTAGGCCTCCAATGGAGGAGGCCTCCCTCGGACGGGAGCTCAGCTTTTGTTTTGCAACAGTTTTCCTCTCTCTGCTTGCCTTTAACATCTCCTTTCCCGTTCTTCTTTTTTGGAAGGGAAATACGTGCACCGCTGGGGAAAAAAAAAAAAAAAAGAATTTTCTAAATGACCAAAGAAGATCTACGACTGTTGTTATTTTGGTTTCACGGAGCAGTTCCACGTCCACATTTACTCCATTTTAAACACCCACACACACTCACAGCACGGCGCTGTGAGGATGTCCCGGGGAACTCGATTTGTGGAGGGAATGGCTGTGAGGTCTCTGCCCCCCAACCCCCACCATTTGGGTGCTTCTGCTTGTTGATGAGGACGGGAAGCCCTGCTGAAATCCATATTCTTATCACCACACGTGCATCTGCACCCATGCTCCCCCCCGTGTGTCGTCTTTGGGCTTTGCTGTGGCCCCGTGCGGAGGGAGACCTGTTTTGTGTTGTAAACTTTTCCGCGGCCAAGCGGCTCGGTCCTTTCCTCTACGACTTGTGGGCTCTGTCTGTCCGTCTGCCTTAGAGAGACCCTCTGGGCCGGAAGTGACAGGCTGCACACAATTCCTGACAGACTGCGGACAATTCCTCCGTCGTCACGGTCCTTCTCTGATGACGTGCATGGTTTCGGTTTGACAGCGACCCCCACCCCCCACCCCGCCGTGATTTTCTAAGTCCTCCCGGGAGCCCGGGAAGTGCTCGGGCCGCTCCGGGAAGCGGGGGCCGGCAGCCCCGGCCTGCCCCGTGGCATCTCCGGGGACTTTTCCACCTCTGTCCGCGTCAGCCAGCCGGCAGCCCCGCGCCCGGCCCGGCCCAGAAGTCACGTGGGGAGTCTGTCCCCTTCCTGGCAAGCCCACCCACCCCACCCCCCTCCCCGCCGATTTTCCAACACCTCCTTCTGCGCCCAGGGTTGCCCTGTGCTGCCTGGGAGCTCCGAGGTGGACACCCTGGGGCCTCACGTGGTGACCTCCCGGCCGCCCCAAGCGGGCCCAGAGAGAAAGAGAGAGAGAGAGAGACAGAGAGAGACAGAGACAGAGACAGAGACAGAGAGAGACAGAGACAGAGACAGAGACAGAGACAGAGAGAGACCTGACCCGGCGGTGGGCTCAGGCTGTGCACTCTCGCTGGCTGGTGACCCGGTTCCCTCCCGCTGACCCCTCCGCGCCGGTCGTTGGGCGCCATCTGGCGGCCGCTTTTACAGAGTGGCCCTCCTCCGGAGCCCCGGCGACATGAGCAAGGGATGGGACTCGCAGGACGTCTGTGTGGTTTCCAGTGTGGGGCTGTGTGGAACAGAGCTGCTAAGAACATTCATGCCCCGGATTCTGTGTGAATGAACAGGAACGTGGCCGCAGCCCCCACCCCGCCCCCCGCCCCAGCCCCCGGGAGTGGTGGGAGTGGTGCCCTCCAGACCACCCTCGGGTTGGATGCCTCCCTCCCTGGAAGGACTCACGGGACTCCACAAAAGCTGACTTCCTGGAGGTCCAGCGGAGACCCCCAAGGCCCAAGGCCCCCCCCCCCCACCCACCCACCACAGATCACTGTGGAAGCCTTAACGACCCAAGGCTCCAGCTACATACAGACGCTCTTAGGAGGCAAGATACACCAAAGGCTTATGTAGGTTGCCACTTTCGGTGGTTGTTTCCGCGGCGTGTCAGTTTTGGAACCCGCCACGCCCTTTTTCACAGAGGCCATACCGTTTCCCTTCACCACCAGTGAGGCGTGAGTGACTGACTTGGCTTCTCCGCGACCTGACTAGCAGTTTGATCCTGTTCCGGTATTTGGAAGAAGGCAGTCTCACCCATGTGTCCCCACAATGTCTCCCTCTAATTTTCTCACTTGCTTTTCCAGGGAACAGCTCACATCTTTTCATGCGCTTATCGGTCATCCATGCGTACCTCCTCCACCCCAGGTGAAAGTGCCTGCTCTGTCTATTGGTCTTCCATTCGTTTTGTATTTTTCAGTGTTGATTTCCCCCGGGTCTCCACTCCATTGTGGGTTTTGTTTTTTGTTTTTTGTTTTTTGTTTTTTTTTTTTGCTTAAAGATTGTCACCTGAGCTAGGCACTGTTGCGCTGCTTCCTCAGTTTCAGAGGGTACCTTTTTCAGGGTTGCTTTTTGACCGGGTCTCCTCGCCATTGTATTTTTTTATTTTTTTTTTTTTTGCTTAAAGATTGCCACCTGAGCTAGCCTCTGTTGCCCATCTTCTTCGGTTTCAGAGGGTAGATTTCTCAGTGTTGCTTTTTCGCCAGCTCTCCACGCCCTGGCGTCTTTTTTTTTTCTGCTTGAAGGCTGCAACCTGAGCTAGCTTCTTTTGCCCATGTTCCTCAGTTTCAGAGGGTGGATTTCTCCGTGTTGCTTTTTCCCCAGGTCTCCACACCCTTGTGTGTTTCTTTGGCTTAACGATTGCCACCTGAGGTAGCCACTGTTGCCCATCTTCGTCCGTTTCAGAGGGTGGATTTCTCAGTGTTGCCTTTTCGCCAGCTCCCCACGCCCTTGTGTGTTTCTTTTGCTTAAAGATTGTCACCTGAGCTAGGCACTGTTGCCCTGCTTCCTCAGTTTCAGAGGGTACCTTTTTCAGGGTTGCTTTTTCACCGGGTCTCCTCGCCATTGTATTTTTTTATCTTATTTTTTTTGCTTAAAGATTGCCACCTGAGCTAGCCTCTGTTGCGCTTCTTTCTCAGTTCTAGAGGGTAGATTTCTCCGTGTTGCTTTTTCCCCAGGTCTCCACGCACTTCCTTTTATTTTTCCTTAAAGATTGCCACCTGAGCTAGCCTCTGTTGCCCATCTTCGTCGGTTTCAGAGGGTAGATTTCTCACTGTTGCTTTTTTGCCAGGTCTGCACGCCCATGTGTTTTTTTTCTGCTTAAAGGTTGCAACCTGAGCTAGCTTCTTTTGCCCATGTTCGTCAGTTTCAGAGGGTGGATTTCTCCGTGTTGCTTTTTCCCCAGGTCTCCACACCCTTGTGTGTTTCTTTGGCTTAACGATTGCCACCTGAGCTAGCCTCTGTTGACCATCTTCCTCAGTTTCAGAGGGTGGATTTCTGAATGTTGCTTTTTCCCCAGGTCTCCACGCCCTTGTGTGTTTCTTTTGCTTAACGATTGCCACCTGAAGCCAGCCTCTCTTGCCCATCTTCCTCAGTTTCAGAGGGTAGATATTTCAGGGTTGCTTTTTCCCCAGGTCTCCACGCCTTTGGGTTTTGTTTTTGCTTAACGATTGCCACCTGAGCTAGCCTCTGTTGCCCATATTCGTCCGTTTCAGAGGGTGGATTTCTCAGTGTTGCCTTTTCCCCAGGTCTCCACGCCCTTGTGTGTTTCTTTTGCTTAAAGATTGCCACCTGAGCTAGCCTCTCTTGCCCATGTTCCTCAGTTTCAGAGGGTAGATATTTCAGGGTTGCTTTGTCCCCAGGGCTCCACGCCTTTGTGCTTTGTTTTTGCTTAAGGATTGCCACCTGAGGTAGCCTCTCTTGCCCATCTTCCTCAGTTTCAGAGGGTGGATTTCTCCGTGTTGCTTTTTCCCCAGGTCTCCACGCCCTTGTGTGTTTCTTTTGCTTAACGATTGCCACCTGAGCTAGCCTCTGTTGCCCATCTTCGTCCGTTTCAGAGGGTGGATTTCTCAGTGTTGCCTTTTCGCCAGCTCCCCACGCCCTTGTGTGTTTCTTTTGCTTAAAGATTGTCACCTGAGCTAGGCACTGTTGCCCTGCTTCCTCAGTTTCAGAGGGTACCTTTTTCAGGGTTGCTTTTTGACCGGGTCTCCTCGCCATTGTATTTTTTTATCTTATTTTTTTTGCTTAAAGATTGCCACCTGAGCTAGCCTCTGTTGCGCTTCTTTCTCAGTTCTAGAGGGTAGATTTCTCCGTGTTGCTTTTTCCCCAGGTCTCCACGCACTTCCTTTTATTTTTCCTTAAAAATTGCCACCTGAGCTAGCCTCTGTTGTCCATCTTCGTCGGTTTCAGAGGGTAGATTTCTCACTGTGGCTTTTTTGCCAGGTCTGCACGCCCTTGTGTTTTTTTTCTGCTTAAAGGTTGCAACCTGAGCTAGCTTCTTTTGCCCATGTCCCTCAGTTTCAGAGGGTGGATTTCTCCGTGTTGCTTTTTCCCCAGGTCTCCAGACCCTTGTGTGTTTCTTTGGCTTAACGATTGCCACCTGAGGTAGCCTCTGTTGCCCATCTTCCTCAGTTTCAGAGGGTGGATTTCTGAATGTTGCTTTTTCCCCAGGTCTCCACGCCCTTGTGTGTTTCTTTTGCTTAACGATTGCCACCTGAAGCCAGCCTCTCTTGCCCATCTTCCTCAGTTTCAGAGGGTAGATATTTCAGGGTTGCTTTTTCCCCAGGTCTCCACGCCTTTGGGTTTTGTTTTTGCTTAACGAGTGCCACCTGAGCTAGCCTCTCTTGCCCATGTTCCTCAGTTTCAGAGGGTAGATATTTCAGGGTTGCTTTGTCCCCAGGGCTCCACGCCTTTGTGCTTTGTTTTTGCTTAAGGATTGCCACCTGAGGTAGCCTCTCTTGCCCATCTTCCTCAGTTTCAGAGGGTGGATTTCTCCGTGTTGCTTTTTCCCCAGGTCTCCACGCCCTTGTGTGTTTCTTTTGCTTAAAGATTGCCACCTGAGCTAGCCTCTGTTGCCCATCTTCGTCCGTTTCAGAGGGTGGATTTCTCAGTGTTGCCTTTTCGCCAGCTCCCCACGCCCTTGTGTGTTTCTTTTGCTTAAAGATTGTCACCTGAGCTAGGCACTGTTGCCCTGCTTCCTCAGTTTCAGAGGGTACCTTTTTCAGGGTTGCTTTTTCACCGGGTCTCCTCGCCATTGTATTTTTTTATCTTATTTTTTTTGCTTAAAGATTGCCACCTGAGCTAGCCTCTGTTGCGCTTCTTTCTCAGTTCTAGAGGGTAGATTTCTCCGTGTTGCTTTTTCCCCAGGTCTCCACGCACTTCCTTTTATTTTTCCTTAAAAATTGCCACCTGAGCTAGCCTCTGTTGCCCATCTTCGTCGGTTTCAGAGGGTAGATTTCTCACTGTTGCTTTTTTGCCAGGTCTGCACGCCCATGTGTTTTTTTTCTGCTTAAAGGTTGCAACCTGAGCTAGCTTCTTTTGCCCATGTCCCTCAGTTTCAGAGGGTGGATTTCTCCGTGTTGCTTTTTCCCCAGGCCTCCAGACCCTTGTGTGTTTCTTTGGCTTAACGATTGCCACCTGAGGTAGCCTCTGTTGCCCATCTTCGTCCGTTTCAGAGGGTGGATTTCTCAGTGTTGCCTTTTCGCCAGCTCCCCACGCCCTTGTGTGTTTCTTTTGCTTAAAGATTGTCACCTGAGCTAGGCACTGTTGCCCTGCTTCCTCAGTTTCAGAGGGTACCTTTTTCAGGGTTGCTTTTTGACCGGGTCTCCTCGCCATTGTATTTTTTTATCTTATTTTTTTTGCTTAAAGATTGCCACCTGAGCTAGCCTCTGTTGCGCTTCTTTCTCAGTTCTAGAGGGTAGATTTCTCCGTGTTGCTTTTTCCCCAGGTCTCCACGCACTTCCTTCTATTTTTCCTTAAAAATTGCCACCTGAGCTAGCCTCTGTTGTCCATCTTCGTCCGTTTCAGTGGGTGGATTTCTCCGTGTTGCTTTTTCCCCAGGTCTCCACACCCTTGTGTGTTTCTTTGGCTTAACGATTGCCACCTGAGGTAGCCTCTGTTGCCCATCTTCCTCAGTTTCAGAGGGTGGATTTCTGAATGTTGCTTTTTCCCCAGGTCTCCACGCCCTTGTGTGTTTCTTTTGCTTAACGATTGCCACCTGAAGCCAGCCTCTCTTGCCCATCTTCCTCAGTTTCAGAGGGTAGATATTTCAGGGTTGCTTTTTCCCCAGGTCTCCACGCCTTTGGGTTTTGTTTTTGCTTAACGATTGCCACCTGAGCTAGCCTCTGTTGCCCATCTTCGTCCGTTTCAGAGGGTGGATTTCTCAGTGTTGCCTTTTCCCCAGGTCTCCACGCCCTTGTGTGTTTCTTTTGCTTAAAGATTGCCACCTGAGCTAGCCTCTCTTGCCCATGTTCCTCAGTTTCAGAGGGTAGATATTTCAGGGTTGCTTTGTCCCCAGGGCTCCACGCCTTTGTGCTTTGTTTTTGCTTAAGGATTGCCACCTGAGGTAGCCTCTCTTGCCCATCTTCCTCAGTTTCAGAGGGTGGATTTCTCCGTGTTGCTTTTTCCCCAGGTCTCCACGCCCTTGTGTGTTTCTTTTGCTTAACGATTGCCACCTGAGCTAGCCTCTGTTGCCCATCTTCGTCCGTTTCAGAGGGTGGATTTCTCAGTGTTGCCTTTTCGCCAGCTCCCCACGCCCTTGTGTGTTTCTTTTGCTTAAAGATTGTCACCTGAGCTAGGCACTGTTGCCCTGCTTCCTCAGTTTCAGAGGGTACCTTTTTCAGGGTTGCTTTTTCACCGGGTCTCCTCGCCATTGTATTTTTTTATCTTATTTTTTTTGCTTAAAGATTGCCACCTGAGCTAGCCTCTGTTGCGCTTCTTTCTCAGTTCTAGAGGGTAGATTTCTCCGTGTTGCTTTTTCCCCAGGTCTCCACGCACTTCCTTTTATTTTTCCTTAAAAATTGCCACCTGAGCTAGCCTCTGTTGTCCATCTTCGTCGGTTTCAGAGGGTAGATTTCTCACTGTGGCTTTTTTGCCAGGTCTGCACGCCCTTGTGTTTTTTTTCTGCTTAAAGGTTGCAACCTGAGCTAGCTTCTTTTGCCCATGTCCCTCAGTTTCAGAGGGTGGATTTCTCCGTGTTGCTTTTTCCCCAGGCCTCCACGCCCTTGTGTGTTTCTTTTGCTTAAAGATTGCCACCTGAAGCCAGCCTCTCTTGCCCATCTTCCTCAGTTTCAGAGGGTAGATATTTCAGGGTTGCTTTTTCCCCAGGTCTCCACGCCTTTGTGTTTTGTTTTTGCTTAACGATTGCCACCTGAGCTAGCCTCTCTTGCCCATGTTCCTCAGTTTCAGAGGGTAGATATTTCAGGGTTGCTTTGTCCCCAGGGCTCCACGCCTTTGTGCTTTGTTTTTGCTTAAGGATTGCCACCTGAGGTAGCCTCTCTTGCCCATCTTCCTCAGTTTCAGAGGGTGGATTTCTCCGTGTTGCTTTTTCCCCAGGTCTCCACGCCCTTGTGTGTTTCTTTTGCTTAAAGATTGCCACCTGAGCTAGCCTCTGTTGCCCATCTTCGTCCGTTTCAGAGGGTGGATTTCTCAGTGTTGCCTTTTCGCCAGCTCCCCACGCCCTTGTGTGTTTCTTTTGCTTAAAGATTGTCACCTGAGCTAGGCACTGTTGCCCTGCTTCCTCAGTTTCAGAGGGTACCTTTTTCAGGGTTGCTTTTTCACCGGGTCTCCTCGCCATTGTATTTTTTTATCTTATTTTTTTTGCTTAAAGATTGCCACCTGAGCTAGCCTCTGTTGCGCTTCTTTCTCAGTTCTAGAGGGTAGATTTCTCCGTGTTGCTTTTTCCCCAGGTCTCCACGCACTTCCTTTTATTTTTTTCCTTAAAAATTGCCACCTGAGCTAGCCCCTGTTGCCCATCTTCGTCGGTTTCAGAGGGTAGATTTCTCAGTGTTGATTTTTCCCCATTTCTCCACGCCCTCTTGCTTTTTTTTTTTTATTTCCTTAAATGTCGGCGCCTGAGCTAGCTTCTTTTGCCCATCTTCGTCAGTTTCAGCGGGTAGACTCTCCGCCTGCCTTCGACAGGCCCTCTGGACTGGAAAGCTTTCCTCCTCCCGTCATCACGGTCCTTCTCGGATGACGTGCCTGGTTTCGGTTTGACCGTCCCCGCCCGCCCTGATTTTCTAAGTCCTCCCGGGAACCCCGGGGGCGCTCCAGCCGCTCCGGGAAGCGGCGGCCTCCCGGCCGCACCGGCCCAGCCCGGCCCGGGCCGCCCCCTGGCCTCTCTGGGGGGAACTCTCCCCTTCCCCTTCCCGGTGATCGCCCGAGAAACCTTTTCCGAGTCCCCCTCCTGCGGCTGGGGCTGCGCCTTGGCGGCCGGGAGCCCGCGGGCGGACGCCCCGGGGCCGCACTGGGCCGGGAGGCTGGGTCCGAGGGGGCTCCGGGACGGGATCGGGCGGCCCGGCGGCCCGGCTGTGCTCCCCGGCGGGCCCGCGCTCCGGCTCCGTCCCGCTGAGGCGGTCGTCGGTCGCCGGGTGCCACCTGGCGGCCGCTTTTATATCGTCTCTTTCCTCCGGAGCTCCGGCGACGCGGGCCAAGGGACGGGACTCGGCCGCGGTGACCGAGGCAGAGTCCCGGGAGGCCGGCGTCGCTGGCGGGATCTGGCCCGGTGGCGCCGGGGCGTGAGCGCGACGCCCGCTCGCCGGAGATTGGAGGTGCAGGCTACTGAGGGAGGTGGCTGTCGCCGCGCCGCCCGGTGCCGGCCGGGGTGTGGGGCCTCCCGGACGGGTCGACCAGCAGCCGCCGGTGCCCCTCCGTCCCCGGGAGGGGGTGGGGGGCCGCCGCGGGGGAACGGGCGAGGGAGCTCGTCCCGTGCCCGGCCGTCGTCCCGAGGGCGGCCCGGTGGTCGGGCCTTCCGCGTCGCCGATCCCCTTTCCGCGCCCCGCTCCGGAGGTGGGCGACCGGCCGGGGCCTTGCGGGGGAGGCCCGTGGAGGGCGCGACGGGCTCGGCCGCCGGGCTGGCCTTTTCCCCACTGGTCTTCCGAGTCGACCGGCTCTGGCGGTGGGGACCGGGCCCGGTCCTCGGATGCCTCCTCCTCCGTGGCAGTTTTTTTTTCCAAGTCCCGCCCTGGAGAAGAGCGTGGACCGGCCCCGGGAGCCCTCGAGGGCGGGCCGGGGAGGGCGTCCCCGGCCCGGACGCGTGCCCGGGGTGGGTCCGGGCCGTCGGACCGGACTTCTCTCTCCGAGTTTCGCGGGTCGCGTCTTTGTCCGGAGGCGGGAGGGGGCCGGCTCGAGGCGTAGGTGGAGCCCCGGCTGAGGGACGGGAGCCACGGTCCCGCCCCGGGCCCGGTCGCCGGAGGCGCCTCCGCGGAATTCTTTTCTAAGTCCTGACCCGGCGACTCAGAGGGAGGGACCGACCGGTCCCGGCCCGCGCGGGCGGCCCGGGGAGGCTGTCCCCGGCTCCCCCTGCCGCCACGCTTCTGGGGTCGACCAGATGGCCCCGGGAGCTCCGGGCCTGGTGGCGATGGGGTCGTGCTTGGGGTCTGGTGGCCGTGGCCGTGATCCAGGGGTTCCCCTGGTGATCCGTGGGTGGGCCCCGTCTCCGGGCGCGGCGATTCTTGCCCCCGAATGGGTGGTTTTGTGCCGCCAGATAAGTGCTGACACGCTCTGCTCGGGTGACAGTCGCCCGAGAGCTTCCGGGTGCCTGGATGCGTGTGCGGGGAGGGCTCCGGGCTCTGGCCGAGAACAGGACGCCCGTTTCCACCCCCGCCGCTTGAGCCGCCCGCTGGGGCCTGCGCGCCGGCTCTTGTGCGTTCCAGGCGCCCCCACGACCGTGGTGCCACCTCCGGTCTCTGGTACCCGAGGGCGGCGGGGTTAGGGGCGCGGGGTCCTCTACCACGTGCACTCCCTGCCGCCGGCACCCGGGTGCGGTCGCGACTTACCCCATCCCACCGGCTCCGTGCCAGTGCGTGTCAGGCGTTCTCGTCCTGGGGTCGTCGCCCGCGCTTGCTGGAGAAGGAGAGGGGTCGGTGAGGCTGAAGCAGGCTCCTCCGCTCGCTGTCCTCGCCGGCCTTCCCTTGCTCGGGGGTCCCTCGCGTTATGCTGCCGACCGATGTGGTGATGCTGTGCTCTCCCGGGCCGGGCCTAAGCCGTGCCAGACGAGGGACGGACGTTCATGGCGAACGGGACCGCTCTTCTCGCTCTGCCCGCGGGTCCCCTCGCCCGTTCTCCCCCGCTGCGAGTGGCGTGTGGGAGGCGGCAGGGGTGCGGAATCCGGCCCGACCTCGCTCCCCCGCCCCGTGCCTCGTGGCGTGGGCGGTGTCGGGGTCTCCGTGACGCGGCGGATGCTCTGCCTGTTGCCTCTTGGCTGTGTCTCGCGGGCGGCCCTCCCCGCGGTGGGGCGGGCCGTGTTGCCGCCGCGCCGCGCGCCTTCCCGGGCGCGTGAGCGCGTTCCCCAGGCCGTTGGCGGTGCCCCTGGAGCGTTCCAGGTCGTCCCTCAGGCGCCCGAGGCCGAGTGGCGGTGTCGTTCCCTGTTCCCGTCGGCCTCCTCAGGTAACCGCTGCGCTGGTGTGTCTGAGGAGCGGGGGGGGTCGAGTCGGTAAGGGAGGCGTGCCCCTCGTCCCCCTCGGGGGGGACGGG
>NW_027225138.1:52500-59552 GCF_041296235.1 Equus asinus
CGGCTCCAGAGACCCCGCGGACTCGCGGGTGCGGCTCCCCGGTGGCCGACGCCCTGCCGGGTCGACCGGCGGCCGGGGCCCGGGCCCGGGCCCGGGTTCCGGCGGCGGCGCGGGTCGACCAGATGTCCGCGCGGGGCGCACGCTCTTCTCGGAGCCCCGAGGGCTACGCGGAGGCCGCGGACGAGCAGCCGCGAGGCCGCCGGGGCCGCCGCCCTGCCTGGTCGACCAGCTGTCCGGCCCGGACTTGGTCCCCGGACCGGGGCGCGCGGGTCGACCAGATGTCCGCGGCGCTCGGGGCCGGGCCTCGGGGCTCTGGGTGCCCTGGGTGTTCTGGGTGCGCTCCCGGCCCTCTGTCGGCTCCGAAGGCCCCGCGGACTCGTAGCCACGGGGTCCGGCGGCGCGCGGGTCGACCAGATGTCCGCGCCGAGCGCCGCGGGACCGCAGGGCGCTCGGCCTTCTCGGAGGCTCGAGGGCTCCGGCGACCCGGCGGACGAGCAGCGGCGAGGCCGCTGGGGCCGCCGCCCTGCCGGGTCGACCGGCGACCCGGCCCCCGGGTCTCGGGTCTCGGGGGGGTGGGCGGGTCGACCAGATGTCCGCACCGAGCGCCCCGCGGGGCCGCGGGGCCGCGGGGCCGCGGGGCGCTCGGCCTTCTCGGAGCCCCGAGGGCTCCCTGGAGGCCGCCGGGGCCGCCGCCCTGCCGGGTCGACCAGCTGTCCGGCCCGGACTTGGTCCCCGGAGTGGGGCGCGCGGGTCGACCAGATGTCCGCGGCGCCCGGGGCCGGGTCCCGGGTCTCTGGGTGCTCTGGGTGCGCTCCCGGCCCTCTGTCGGCTCCGAAGGCCCCGCGGACTCGTAGCCACGGGGTCCGGCGGCGCGCGGGTCGACCAGATGTCCGCGCCGAGCGCCGCGGGGACGCGGGGCTCTCGGCGGCCTGGGTGGGCTCCCCGGCCTCCGTCGGCTCCAGAGACCCCGCGGACTCGTGGGTGCGGCTCCCAGGTGGCCGACGCCCTGCCGGGTCGACCAGCTGTCCGGCCCGGACTTGGTCCCCGGACTGGGGCGCGCGGGTCGACCAGATGTCCGCGGCGCTCGGGGCCGGGTCCCGGGGCTCTGGGTGCTCTGGGTGCTCTGGGTGCGCTCCCGGCCCTCTGTCGGCTCCGAAGGCCCCGCGGACTCGTAGCCACGGGGTCCGGCGGCGCGCGGGTCGACCAGATGTCCGCGCCGAGCGCCGCGGGACCGCAGGGCGCTCGGCCTTCTCGGAGGCTCGAGGGCTCCGGCGACCCGGCGGACGAGCAGCGGCGAGGCCGCCGTGGCCGCCGCCCTGCCGGGTCGACCGGCGACCCGACCCCCGTGTCTCGGGGGGCGGGGGGGGAGCGGGTCGACCAGATGTCCGCACCGAGCGCCGCGGGGCCGTGGGGCCGCGGGGCGCTCGGCCTTCTCGGAGCCCCGAGGGCTCCCTGGAGGCTGCGGACGAGCAGCCGCGAGGCCCCCGGGGCAGCCGCCCTGCCGGGTCGACCGGCGGCCCGGCCCGGACTCGGGCCCCGGGTCCCGTGGCGCGCGGGTCGACCAGATGTCCGCGCCGAGCGCCACATGGCTGCGGGTCGCTCCGGCTTCTCGCAGTCCCGAGGGTTCCGCGGGCACGTAGCTGCGAGACCCGGGCGGCTGCCCTCCGCCCGGCTCACGGGGCGCTCGTGTCCATCAGCTGGTCGTGCGGAAATCCCGTGGTTGGCCTCCCTCCCTCCCTCCCTCCCTCCCTCCCTCCCTCCCTCGTCCAGCCGCCACGTTTTCGGGGTTCGTGCGACTGGGATGAAATAGACCTTCCCAACGTCAATCGGAGATCATCCATCATACCTCTCGAGTCCCCAAAAGCCAAGAAACACGCCAACCAAAACGCTTTTATTATGCCAACGGTTCCCGTTTTCATTCCTATCGTTTAGGGAGGTTTGGTGGCAGCAGCGGCCGAAAGCAAAAGGAAACCCGAGGAAAGCGGCTCCATCCACCAGGGCTGTGTCTCATCGGTGCCGACGCAGGAGGGACGGGCTTCGTTCGTTCGTTCGCTGCGGCCCAAATTCCCGGGCCGCCCGAGGACCGCTCGCACCGGCCCGAGGGAGGGAGCCCCGGCAGGCAGGATGCCTCCGGGGAAATGGCCAAGTCGACCGCGCGACCCACAACCCGCCCGACTGGGGGCGAGAAGGAGCATGGAGGAGGACTCCGTCCCCTAGTCGGCAGACGGCCCCGGGACAGGGACGTTCGCCAAAACCTCCCCAAGGCCGCTTTCCGTGACCGAGTCGGCCTCCCCGCCTGTACTCGTCCCGGCCCGAGAAACGAGACGCGGGGTGGATCGGGACCAGGCCACGCACCAGGCCGGCCGGCGCGGCATCCTCCCTCCCCCGACCTGACCTGACCTGGACGAACGCCTCCCCATCGCCCGCCCCCGCGAGGCTGATCCGTCCGGCCGGTGAGGAGGCCGCTTGTCGGGCGCCACCTGCTGCCCGGCATCCTCTTATATAGTGTTCGAGGAGGTCGACCAGGTGGCCCGGCCTGGATTGGGGGGGGGGGGGGCGCGGGGTGCGGTGTCCCGGGCGGCGGGGGACGGGGGGGGGGTAGGAGTGGAGAGGGAAAGGTGGGCGTGGAGAATGCCGGGGTCGGGGGTCGGCGCGGGGCGGGGCGGGAGTTGGGGATAGGGGAGGGGCGGGAGGCCGTCTGGACATGGAGGGTCGGAAGAGCGGTGGTGACAATGATTTTCATTATCATTTAGAAAGAAGAACGTGGACTTCTTTAGAGGAGTCCTTTGAATAGCTTCTCCATTTAGTTAACATACATCCAAATGGAGGTCGGGAAACTTGGGTCCTGTTAACATATGGATGGAAGTGGAAAGAACTATCGCGATGACCGTCCTTGTGTTTCTTTTATTTTTTCTTTCTTCCTGCTCCCCAAAGCCGCCCCCCCCACCCCCGCCCCGCCCCGCCCCGCCCCGCCCCGTCCCGTCCCGTCCCGTCCATAGTTGTAGGTTCCAGTGGTAGGTCTTTCGCGTTTCTGCTATGTGGGACGCCGCCTCGGCGTGGCTTGAAGGGCGATGCTGGGTCTGGGGCTGCGCCCAGGATCCGAACCGGTGAAAACCTGGGCCGTCGAAGCCGGGGGCCGGGGTGGGGGGCGCTACTTGACCGTTCGTCCACGGGCTCGGCCCCCGGCCCCTTGTTTTCTAGGGAGAGAGACAGAGAGACCCGATCCATTTTCCCTTGGCCTCTAAAGCGTGCGTGTGGTCGAAAGGCGACAGAGAGAGGGGTTCTGGTCCAGAAAGCCCCGACTGCGCCGCCGCGGGGATCGGTCGGTTCCGCCCGAACCGTCCGAGTCGGAAAGGAACGGACAGCTTTCCTCCTTTGGGCCCCTGACTTGGGACCGACAGGGGAAGAGGAACAGGCCTCTCTCCCTCACACCCTGGCCCCTTCCTCCAGGACGCCCTCCTTCTAGTCAGCCCGCCTCTGGCTTTTCCACACGCCGACGACCGCTCGTCGGCATGGACCCACCTTCCTTGGGGGACACCACCACACGACTCTCCCACTCGTCTGCCTGCCTTTCGTTGGCGTCGCTGCCAAAGGCGAGGGGTAGGGGTGGCGGTGGCAGGGACGGCAGGGGCCCAGCGGCTCTCTGGCGGGTGAGGAAGTCTTGCTGGTTCTCCTAGGTCGGTGATCTTTCTCGATCTCCACACACATTCTTCGTTTGGGGAGCCAAGAGACGCCCTCTGAGGAATCCCTATGGCCAGGGTCGATCACTTACTCGCTCACTGCCTCGGCCTCGGCCTCGGCCTCTGTCCATCTTGTCTCTCTCCCTCCCTCCCTCCCTCCCTCCCTCCCTCCCTCCCTCCCTCCCTCCCTCGTCGGTCTCTGTGTGTGGACGTCTAGGTGGAGGCGAGGCAGGGAGGCCACCCACCCACCCACCCACCCACCTACCTCGTGGTTTACCACACGCTCTACACGGAGGTAGAATTCCCATCCCACCGAATCCATCCTTTCCACGGGGCACAAGCCAGTGGCCTTCGGGAGTCTCTCTCCCCAAGGTGGCGCATCCGTCATGGCTATCTATTTCCAGAAGGTTTCCGTTTCCATCCCCTCCCCCCGAAAGAAAAAACGGCCCCACTCCCGGATCTGCCCCACCACGATCACCACCACCGCTGCCGCCGCCGCCGCCGCCGCCATCTGCTGTCGCCCTCTAGGGTTGGACCGTTCTAGCTCTCTCCTCTGTGTGGAATCGCAACGTAGGTCGCCTTGGATGTCTGGCACCTCTCACTTAGCAGAAGGTTTTGGAGGCTCAGGCTGGGCCACGCTTTGGCCCGGGTCAGTGTTCCGTTCCTCCGGATGGCTTCCTCGTTTTCCACGAGAAGGAGCCGTGAAGACGGAAAGGAAGGGCGGATGGATGGCTTTTCCCGTGCTACCGAGTCCCTCTCCCCTTTTCCCCAAAGCGTGAGGGGCGGTCGAGAGGATCGTCTCTGATGACAAAAGTCAGAGGCACCCCGGGTCAGACACCGTGCGAGGCGTTGGTGTGTTCTCGAGAGGAGAACACGTCCCCGTCAGCGTTTCCTGTCGTTCTCGTTCCGAAAGGATTCACGCGCCACCCCGTCTCCCTCAAGGTCTTAGGGCTGTCGTGCTCCGCAGCCGTCACGTGTCGTGGATCCTGGGCACCACCACGCCACCCCGCCCCCCCCCCCCGCCATAGCTGTCGATCGCTATGTGGCACGCCTACGTTTGCCCAAAAGAGCAGTCCGATGGACAGCGTGGTGCTTTTCCCAGCAGGCAGGCAGGTGAGAGTCACCCCTCTAGAAGGTTTCCAAGCCCCGTTCCATTCTCAGAGGCAGCTCCTTTGGCCATCAAGGAGGCAGGCGATGGGGGTGGGGGTGGGGATGGGGATGGGGCAGGGGCCTCTGTCCCTCTGTCGCGGTAGAAATGATTGGGAAAGGAGGGACAATGGGCGTAGGTCGACCATCCTGGGCGGTGGTGCTTTGGGAGCTTTTTCTAGAAGAAGGAGCGAACGGCGTTCCCTGGGAAGGGAGGAAACCAGAGGAGGTCCCCCTCAGACCGACCTGGCACGAGAAGGACACACACTCTCTCTCTCTCTCTCTCTCTCTCTCTCTCTCCCTTTTCTTCCTGACTTGAAATCAGGAGACAAAACTCCCCTGCCAAAGGGGCCCTCCCAAAACGGGGAGTGAGGAAGACCTCCTTCTCTTCACGGCTGAAGTTCTCCCTGCCTTTCCTGGACGGGAAGGATAGCACCTACGCCCGCTGCCGTCGGTGACTTTTAGTCCCCCTGGAGAGGAAGAAATTCTTTCCCGTGGCCGAACCCTGGCGGTTCGTTCGTGCTGCAGAGGACGTGACCCTCTCTGACACACCCAGGAACCTCCTCGCTCCGGGTCGAGGAGAGGGAGTTCTGTTCTGTGGTTTAGAATGGTGCTTAAAAAGGGATGTCGCTTACAAAGGGTCCTCGTCCCCCTTCCTAAACCTAAACGGACGGCTCGGCTCGGAGGCGTGAGATACGTTTCGCATCCTCCTCGTCGTCTTCACTCAAAGTTTTATTGGAGTTTGGAAGATTTTATTTTTTGTCTTTCCTTTTTCTCCCCAAAGCCCCCCGGTACGTAGTTGTGTGTTCTTCGCGGTGGGTCCTTCTAGCGGTGGTATGTGGGACGCCGCCTCAGCGTGGTTTGATGAGCAGTGCCGTGTCCGCGCCCGGGATCCGAACGAACCGATGAAACACTGGGCTGCCTGCAGCGGAGCGCGCGAACTTAACCACTCGGCCACGGGGCCAGCCCCTTACTGGATTTTCAAAACAACTCCGGGGGCCGGCCCGGTGGCGCGGCGGTGAAGTTCGCACGTTCTGCTCCGCCGGCCCCGGGTTCGCCGGTCCGGATCCCGGGCGCAGGACCCGGCACCGCTTGGCGAGCCACGCTGTGGCAGGCGTCCCACCTGGAAAGTAGAGGGGGATGGGCACGGATGTCAGCTCAGGGCCAGTCTTCCTCGGCCGACAGAGGAGGATTGGTGGCAGATGTTCGCTCAGGGCTCATCTTCCTCAAAAATAAAATAATAAATCGATTCGATAAAATGTCAAATAACACAACCGCGGGATCACGCTTAGAGTCACCCTTGGCCCGATGATGCCACTCCCCACCCCCCCCACCCCCCTGCCCCCCACCATTTGGAGGTGCCGTCAGTGGGATTCGTTCCTGTTTGTCCATCTTTCTTCCTCTTTTTTTTTTTTTTTTAAAGACTGGCACCCGAGCTCATTGCCAATCTTTTCTTTTCTTTTATGTCCTCCTGCCTTCTTCTTCTTCTCCCAGAGCACCCCAGTACCTAGTTCTATATTCTCTTTGAGGGTCCCTCTGGTTCTGCCGTGTGGGACGCCACCTCAGCGTGGTTTGATGAGCGGTGCCGTGTCCGAGCCCAGGATCCGAACCTTCCAAGCCCCGGGCCGCTGAAGCGGAGCGTGCAAACTCAACCGCTCGGCCACGGGGTCAGCCCCTCCTTCCTTCCTTCCTTCCTTCCTTCCTTCCTTCCTTCCTTCCTTCCTTCCTTCCTTCCTAAGGAGGAGGAGGCAGGCACTGTGTGAAGTCGCCAGTGAGTCTGTGGAAAGAGACGGAGGATTTCCCATGGGAAGCCGGGGCGGGGGACACGGACCGATGTCGTGCGAACTTGAAGGTGAAAGATCAAAAAACCCACACACGCCTAGAGCGGCGGGTTGCCCGTTAGGAGTTTGCTTGCCGGGCCCATAACGCAGGGCTCATCGATGAGCCAAACCGTCCGTGATCCTCAAGCAGTCTAGTAGGGTTAGAGAAAGGAGGGGGGCACTCTTTCTGCCCCAGATGAGGCGAGTTTCTCAGACAGCCACCCTGCCCCAACATCTCCCCTCCCTGCCTCCCGGCCCTTGGTGGACTGCGGCCTAAGGGTGGGGGAATTGAAGAAAGCCGTTCAATGGAAAAAAGCCCGAGGCCATGGGAGAGAGCTTCCTGCACTTGAATGAAGCCCTGACGCCAGGCCCATCGGAATGAATGGGCCTGACCTCCCCTCCCCCC
>NW_027225139.1:0-24285 GCF_041296235.1 Equus asinus
GGCATGCCCGGCAGGTGTTTCTGGCGAGCTGTTCAGGTGGTTCCGGTGTTCTTGGCAGGTGATTCTGGCGTGTCCAGCAGGTGGTTCCGGTCTGTCCGGTAATGGGTTCCGTCATGTGCCGCACGTGGTTCTGGCACGTCTGAGAGGTGGTTCCCGCATGCCCGGCAGGTGCTCCAGGAGAGTCCTACAAGTGGTTCTGGCCTAGCCCGCAGGTGATTTTGGCGTGTCCGGCAGGTGGTTCCGGCATGCTCGGCAGGTGGTTCAGGCATGTCTGGTAGGTGGTTCCGGTCTGTCCGCGAGGTGGTTCCGGCGTGTCAGGCACGTGGTTCCGGCATGTGTGACAGGTGGTTCTGGCATGTCCGGCAGGTGATTCTGGATTGTCCACCAAGTGGCTCTGGTGTAACCAGCAGGTGATTCCGGAGTGTACGGCAAGTGGTTCTGGCATAGCTGGCTGGTGATTTTGGGGTGTCCAGCAGGTGGCTCCAGCGAGTCGAGCAAGTTGTGCCGGTGTGCTCAGCAGGTGGTTCAGGCAGGTCCGGCAGGTGTTTCTGGTCTGTCCAGTACGTGGTGCCGGCATGTCCGGCACGTGCTTCCAGTATGTTTGAGAGGTGGTTCCTACCTTCCCGGCGGGAGATTCCGGAGCGTCCGCCATGTGATTCTGGCCTACCTGGCAGGGGATTTTGGCGTCTCTGGCTGGTGGTTCCGGCGAGTCGAACAGGAGGTTCCGGCGTGCTCGGCAGGTGCATCCGGTGTCTCTGGCACGTCATTCTGGCACGTTCGAGAGGTGGTTCCGGCATGCCTGACAGGTGATTCCGGAGTGTCCGACAAGGGGTTCTGGCACGTCTGAGAGGTGGTTCCGGCATACCCTGCAGGTGATTCTGGCTTGTCTGCCGAGTGGTGCTGGCGTAGCCATCAGGTGATTTTGGCGTGTCCAGCAGGTGGCTCCAGCGAGTAGAGCAGGTTGTTCCAGCGTACTCAGCAGGTGGTTCAGGCGGGTCTGGCAGGTGGTTCCGGTCTCTCTAGTAGGTGGTTCCGGCGTGTCCGGCACGTGCTTCTGGCACGTCTGAGAGCTGGTTCCGGCATGCCCGGCGGGTGATTCCATAGAGTCCGCCACGTGGTTCTGGCCTAGCTGACAGGTGATTTTGGCGTCCCCGGCAGGTGGTTACAGCGAGTTGAGCAGGAGGTTCCGGCATGCTCGGCAGTTGCATCCGGTGTCTCTGGCACGTGTTTCTGGCACGTCTGACATTTGGTTGCATCATGTCTGGCAGGTGATTCCGGAGTGTCCGGCAAGAGGTTCTGGTGTAGCGGCAGGTGATTTTGGCATGCCCGGCAGGTGTTTCTGGCGAGCTGTTCAGGTGGTTCCGGTGTTCTTGGCAGGTGATTCTGGCGTGTCCAGCAGGTGGTTCCGGTCTGTCCGGTAATGGGTTCCGTCATGTGCCGCACGTGGTTCTGGCACGTCTGAGAGGTGGTTCCCGCATGCCCGGCAGGTGCTCCAGGAGAGTCCTACAAGTGGTTCTGGCCTAGCCCGCAGGTGATTTTGGCGTGTCCGCAGGTGGTTCCGGCATGCTCGGCAGGTGGTTCAGGCATGTCTGGTAGGTGGTTCCGGTCTGTCCGCGAGGTGGTTCCGGCGTGTCAGGCACGTGGTTCCGGCATGTGTGACAGGTGGTTCTGGCATGTCCGGCAGGTGATTCTGGATTGTCCACCAAGTGGCTCTGGTGTAACCAGCAGGTGATTCCGGAGTGTACGGCAAGTGGCTCTGGCATAGCTGGCTGGTGATTTTGGGGTGTCCAGCAGGTGGCTCCAGCGAGTCGAGCAAGTTGTGCCGGTGTGCTCAGCAGGTGGTTCAGGCAGGTCCGGCAGGTGTTTCTGGTCTGTCCAGTACGTGGTGCCGGCATGTCCGGCACGTGCTTCCAGTATGTTTGAGAGGTGGTTCCTACCTTCCCGGCGGGAGATTCCGGAGCGTCCGCCATGTGATTCTGGCCTACCTGGCAGGGGATTTTGGCGTCTCTGGCTGGTGGTTCCGGCGAGTCGAAGAGGAGGTTCCGGCGTGCTCGGCAGGTGCATCCGGTGTCTCTGGCACGTCATTCTGGCACGTTCGAGAGGTGGTTCCGGCATGCCTGACAGGTGATTCCGGAGTGTCCGACAAGGGGTTCTGGCACGTCTGAGAGGTGGTTCCGGCATACCCTGCAGGTGATTCTGGCTTGTCTGCCGAGTGGTGCTGGCGTAGCCATCAGGTGATTTTGGCGTGTCCAGCAGGTGGCTCCAGCGAGTAGAGCAGGTTGTTCCAGCGTACTCAGCAGGTGGTTCAGGCGGGTCTGGCAGGTGGTTCCGGTCTCTCTAGTAGGTGGTTCCGGCGTGTCCGGCACGTGCTTCTGGCACGTCTGAGAGCTGGTTCCGGCATGCCCGGCGGGTGATTCCATAGAGTCCGCCACGTGGTTCTGGCCTAGCTGACAGGTGATTTTGGCGTCCCCGGCAGGTGGTTACAGCGAGTTGAGCAGGAGGTTCCGGCATGCTCGGCAGTTGCATCCGGTGTCTCTGGCACGTGGTTCTGGCACGTCTGACATTTGGTTGCATCATGTCTGGCAGGTGATTCCGGAGTGTCCGGCAAGAGGTTCTGGTGTAGCCGGCAGGTGATTTTGGCATGCCCGGCAGTGTTTCTGGCGAGCTGTTCAGGTGGTTCCGGTGTTCTTGGCAGGTGATTCTGGCGTGTCCAGCAGGTGGTTCCGGTCTGTCCGGTAATGGGTTCCGTCATGTGCCGCACGTGGTTCTGGCACGTCTGAGAGGTGGTTCCCGCATGCCCGGCAGGTGCTCCAGGAGAGTCCTACAAGTGGTTCTGGCCTAGCCCGCAGGTGATTTTGGCGTGTCCGGCAGGTGGTTCCGGCATGCTCGGCAGGTGGTTCAGGCATGTCTGGTAGGTGGTTCCGGTCTGTCCGCGAGGTGGTTCCGGCGTGTCAGGCACGTGGTTCCGGCATGTGTGACAGGTGGTTCTGGCATGTCCGGCAGGTGATTCTGGATTGTCCACCAAGTGGCTCTGGTGTAACCAGCAGGTGATTCCGGAGTGTACGGCAAGTGGCTCTGGCATAGCTGGCTGGTGATTTTGGGGTGTCCAGCAGGTGGCTCCAGCGAGTCGAGCAAGTTGTGCCGGTGTGCTCAGCAGGTGGTTCAGGCAGGTCCGGCAGGTGTTTCTGGTCTGTCCAGTACGTGGTGCCGGCATGTCCGGCACGTGCTTCCAGTATGTTTGAGAGGTGGTTCCTACCTTCCCGGCGGGAGATTCCGGAGCGTCCGCCATGTGATTCTGGCCTACCTGGCAGGGGATTTTGGCGTCTCTGGCTGGTGGTTCCGGCGAGTCGAAGAGGAGGTTCCGGCGTGCTCGGCAGGTGCATCCGGTGTCTCTGGCACGTCATTCTGGCACGCTCGAGAGGTGGTTCCGGCATGCCTGACAGGTGATTCCGGAGTGTCCGACAAGGGGTTCTGGCACGTCTGAGAGGTGGTTCCGGCATACCCTGCAGGTGATTCTGGCTTGTCTGCCGAGTGGTGCTGGCGTAGCCATCAGGTGATTTTGGCGTGTCCAGCAGGTGGCTCCAGCGAGTAGAGCAGGTTGTTCCAGCGTACTCAGCAGGTGGTTCAGGCGGGTCTGGCAGGTGGTTCCGGTCTCTCTAGTAGGTGGTTCCGGCGTGTCCGGCACGTGCTTCTGGCACGTCTGAGAGCTGGTTCCGGCATGCCCGGCGGGTGATTCCATAGAGTCCGCCACGTGGTTCTGGCCTAGCTGACAGGTGATTTTGGCGTCCCCGGCAGGTGGTTACAGCGAGTTGAGCAGGAGGTTCCGGCATGCTCGGCAGTTGCATCCGGTGTCTCTGGCACGTGGTTCTGGCACGTCTGACATTTGGTTGCATCATGTCTGGCAGGTGATTCCGGAGTGTCCGGCAAGAGGTTCTGGTGTAGCCGGCAGGTGATTTTGGCATGCCCGCAGGTGTTTCTGGCGAGCTGTTCAGGTGGTTCCGGTGTTCTTGGCAGGTGATTCTGGCGTGTCCAGCAGGTGGTTCCGGTCTGTCCGGTAATGGGTTCCGTCATGTGCCGCACGTGGTTCTGGCACGTCTGAGAGGTGGTTCCCGCATGCCCGGCAGGTGCTCCAGGAGAGTCCTACAAGTGGTTCTGGCCTAGCCCGCAGGTGATTTTGGCGTGTCCGGCAGGTGGTTCCGGCATGCTCGGCAGGTGGTTCAGGCATGTCTGGTAGGTGGTTCCGGTCTGTCCGCGAGGTGGTTCCGGCGTGTCAGGCACGTGGTTCCGGCATGTGTGACAGGTGGTTCTGGCATGTCCGGCAGGTGATTCTGGATTGTCCACCAAGTGGCTCTGGTGTAACCAGCAGGTGATTCCGGAGTGTACGGCAAGTGGCTCTGGCATAGCTGGCTGGTGATTTTGGGGTGTCCAGCAGGTGGCTCCAGCGAGTCGAGCAAGTTGTGCCGGTGTGCTCAGCAGGTGGTTCAGGCAGGTCCGGCAGGTGTTTCTGGTCTGTCCAGTACGTGGTGCCGGCATGTCCGGCACGTGCTTCCAGTATGTTTGAGAGGTGGTTCCTACCTTCCCGGCGGGAGATTCCGGAGCGTCCGCCATGTGATTCTGGCCTACCTGGCAGGGGATTTTGGCGTCTCTGGCTGGTGGTTCCGGCGAGTCGAAGAGGAGGTTCCGGCGTGCTCGGCAGGTGCATCCGGTGTCTCTGGCACGTCATTCTGGCACGCTCGAGAGGTGGTTCCGGCATGCCTGACAGGTGATTCCGGAGTGTCCGACAAGGGGTTCTGGCACGTCTGAGAGGTGGTTCCGGCATACCCTGCAGGTGATTCTGGCTTGTCTGCCGAGTGGTGCTGGCGTAGCCATCAGGTGATTTTGGCGTGTCCAGCAGGTGGCTCCAGCGAGTAGAGCAGGTTGTTCCAGCGTACTCAGCAGGTGGTTCAGGCGGGTCTGGCAGGTGGTTCCGGTCTCTCTAGTAGGTGGTTCCGGCGTGTCCGGCACGTGCTTCTGGCACGTCTGAGAGCTGGTTCCGGCATGCCCGGCGGGTGATTCCATAGAGTCCGCCACGTGGTTCTGGCCTAGCTGACAGGTGATTTTGGCGTCCCCGCAGGTGGTTACAGCGAGTTGAGCAGGAGGTTCCGGCATGCTCGGCAGTTGCATCCGGTGTCTCTGGCACGTGGTTCTGGCACGTCTGACATTTGGTTGCATCATGTCTGGCAGGTGATTCCGGAGTGTCCGGCAAGAGGTTCTGGTGTAGCCGGCAGGTGATTTTGGCATGCCCGGCAGGTGTTTCTGGCGAGCTGTTCAGGTGGTTCCGGTGTTCTTGGCAGGTGATTCTGGCGTGTCCAGCAGGTGGTTCCGGTCTGTCCGGTAATGGGTTCCGTCATGTGCCGCACGTGGTTCTGGCACGTCTGAGAGGTGGTTCCCGCATGCCCGGCAGGTGCTCCAGGAGAGTCCTACAAGTGGTTCTGGCCTAGCCCGCAGGTGATTTTGGCGTGTCCGGCAGGTGGTTCCGGCATGCTCGGCAGGTGGTTCAGGCATGTCTGGTAGGTGGTTCCGGTCTGTCCGCGAGGTGGTTCCGGCGTGTCAGGCACGTGGTTCCGGCATGTGTGACAGGTGGTTCTGGCATGTCCGGCAGGTGATTCTGGATTGTCCACCAAGTGGCTCTGGTGTAACCAGCAGGTGATTCCGGAGTGTACGGCAAGTGGTCTGGCATAGCTGGCTGGTGATTTTGGGGTGTCCAGCAGGTGGCTCCAGCGAGTCGAGCAAGTTGTGCCGGTGTGCTCAGCAGGTGGTTCAGGCAGGTCCGGCAGGTGTTTCTGGTCTGTCCAGTACGTGGTGCCGGCATGTCCGGCACGTGCTTCCAGTATGTTTGAGAGGTGGTTCCTACCTTCCCGGCGGGAGATTCCGGAGCGTCCGCCATGTGATTCTGGCCTACCTGGCAGGGGATTTTGGCGTCTCTGGCTGGTGGTTCCGGCGAGTCGAAGAGGAGGTTCCGGCGTGCTCGGCAGGTGCATCCGGTGTCTCTGGCACGTCATTCTGGCACGCTCGAGAGGTGGTTCCGGCATGCCTGACAGGTGATTCCGGAGTGTCCGACAAGGGGTTCTGGCACGTCTGAGAGGTGGTTCCGGCATACCCTGCAGGTGATTCTGGCTTGTCTGCCGAGTGGTGCTGGCGTAGCCATCAGGTGATTTTGGCGTGTCCAGCAGGTGGCTCCAGCGAGTAGAGCAGGTTGTTCCAGCGTACTCAGCAGGTGGTTCAGGCGGGTCTGGCAGGTGGTTCCGGTCTCTCTAGTAGGTGGTTCCGGCGTGTCCGGCACGTGCTTCTGGCACGTCTGAGAGCTGGTTCCGGCATGCCCGGCGGGTGATTCCATAGAGTCCGCCACGTGGTTCTGGCCTAGCTGACAGGTGATTTTGGCGTCCCCGGCAGGTGGTTGCAGCGAGTTGAGCAGGAGGTTCCGGCATGCTCGGCAGTTGCATCCGGTGTCTCTGGCACGTGGTTCTGGCACGTCTGACATTTGGTTGCATCATGTCTGGCAGGTGATTCCGGAGTGTCCGGCAAGAGGTTCTGGTGTAGCCGGCAGGTGATTTTGGCATGCCCGGCAGGTGTTTCTGGCGAGCTGTTCAGGTGGTTCCGGTGTTCTTGGCAGGTGATTCTGGCGTGTCCAGCAGTGGTTCCGGTCTGTCCGGTAATGGGTTCCGTCATGTGCCGCACGTGGTTCTGGCACGTCTGAGAGGTGGTTCCCGCATGCCCGGCAGGTGCTCCAGGAGAGTCCTACAAGTGGTTCTGGCCTAGCCCGCAGGTGATTTTGGCGTGTCCGGCAGGTGGTTCCGGCATGCTCGGCAGGTGGTTCAGGCATGTCTGGTAGGTGGTTCCGGTCTGTCCGCGAGGTGGTTCCGGCGTGTCAGGCACGTGGTTCCGGCATGTGTGACAGGTGGTTCTGGCATGTCCGGCAGGTGATTCTGGATTGTCCACCAAGTGGCTCTGGTGTAACCAGCAGGTGATTCCGGAGTGTACGGCAAGTGGTTCTGGCATAGCTGGCTGGTGATTTTGGGGTGTCCAGCAGGTGGCTCCAGCGAGTCGAGCAAGTTGTGCCGGTGTGCTCAGCAGGTGGTTCAGGCAGGTCCGGCAGGTGTTTCTGGTCTGTCCAGTACGTGGTGCCGGCATGTCCGGCACGTGCTTCCAGTATGTTTGAGAGGTGGTTCCTACCTTCCCGGCGGGAGATTCCGGAGCGTCCGCCATGTGATTCTGGCCTACCTGGCAGGGGATTTTGGCGTCTCTGGCTGGTGGTTCCGGCGAGTCGAAGAGGAGGTTCCGGCGTGCTCGGCAGGTGCATCCGGTGTCTCTGGCACGTCATTCTGGCACGCTCGAGAGGTGGTTCCGGCATGCCTGACAGGTGATTCCGGAGTGTCCGACAAGGGGTTTCTGGCACGTCTGAGAGGTGGTTCCGGCATACCCTGCAGGTGATTCTGGCTTGTCTGCCGAGTGGTGCTGGCGTAGCCATCAGGTGATTTTGGCGTGTCCAGCAGGTGGCTCCAGCGAGTAGAGCAGGTTGTTCCAGCGTACTCAGCAGGTGGTTCAGGCGGGTCTGGCAGGTGGTTCCGGTCTCTCTAGTAGGTGGTTCCGGCGTGTCCGGCACGTGCTTCTGGCACGTCTGAGAGCTGGTTCCGGCATGCCCGGCGGGTGATTCCATAGAGTCCGCCACGTGGTTCTGGCCTAGCTGACAGGTGATTTTGGCGTCCCCGGCAGGTGGTTGCAGCGAGTTGAGCAGGAGGTTCCGGCATGCTCGGCAGTTGCATCGGTGTCTCTGGCACGTGGTTCTGGCACGTCTGACATTTGGTTGCATCATGTCTGGCAGGTGATTCCGGAGTGTCCGGCAAGAGGTTCTGGTGTAGCCGGCAGGTGATTTTGGCATGCCCGGCAGGTGTTTCTGGCGAGCTGTTCAGGTGGTTCCGGTGTTCTTGGCAGGTGATTCTGGCGTGTCCAGCAGGTGGTTCCGGTCTGTCCGGTAATGGGTTCCGTCATGTGCCGCACGTGGTTCTGGCACGTCTGAGAGGTGGTTCCCGCATGCCCGGCAGGTGCTCCAGGAGAGTCCTACAAGTGGTTCTGGCCTAGCCCGCAGGTGATTTTGGCGTGTCCGGCAGGTGGTTCCGGCATGCTCGGCAGGTGGTTCAGGCATGTCTGGTAGGTGGTTCCGGTCTGTCCGCGAGGTGGTTCCGGCGTGTCAGGCACGTGGTTCCGGCATGTGTGACAGGTGGTTCTGGCATGTCCGGCAGGTGATTCTGGATTGTCCACCAAGTGGCTCTGGTGTAACCAGCAGGTGATTCCGGAGTGTACGGCAAGTGGTTCTGGCATAGCTGGCTGGTGATTTTGGGTGTCCAGCAGGTGGCTCCAGCGAGTCGAGCAAGTTGTGCCGGTGTGCTCAGCAGGTGGTTCAGGCAGGTCCGGCAGGTGTTTCTGGTCTGTCCAGTACGTGGTGCCGGCATGTCCGGCACGTGCTTCCAGTATGTTTGAGAGGTGGTTCCTACCTTCCCGGCGGGAGATTCCGGAGCGTCCGCCATGTGATTCTGGCCTACCTGGCAGGGATTTTGGCGTCTCTGGCTGGTGGTTCCGGCGAGTCGAAGAGGAGGTTCCGGCGTGCTCGGCAGGTGCATCCGGTGTCTCTGGCACGTCATTCTGGCACGCTCGAGAGGTGGTTCCGGCATGCCTGACAGGTGATTCCGGAGTGTCCGACAAGGGGTTCTGGCACGTCTGAGAGGTGGTTCCGGCATACCCTGCAGGTGATTCTGGCTTGTCTGCCGAGTGGTGCTGGCGTAGCCATCAGGTGATTTTGGCGTGTCCAGCAGGTGGCTCCAGCGAGTAGAGCAGGTTGTTCCAGCGTACTCAGCAGGTGGTTCAGGCGGGTCTGGCAGGTGGTTCCGGTCTCTCTAGTAGGTGGTTCCGGCGTGTCCGGCACGTGCTTCTGGCACGTCTGAGAGCTGGTTCCGGCATGCCCGGCGGGTGATTCCATAGAGTCCGCCACGTGGTTCTGGCCTAGCTGACAGGTGATTTTGGCGTCCCCGGCAGGTGGTTGCAGCGAGTTGAGCAGGAGGTTCCGGCATGCTCGGCAGTTGCATCCGGTGTCTCTGGCACGTGGTTCTGGCACGTCTGACATTTGGTTGCATCATGTCTGGCAGGTGATTCCGGAGTGTCCGGCAAGAGGTTCTGGTGTAGCCGGCAGGTGATTTTGGCATGCCCGGCAGGTGTTTCTGGCGAGCTGTTCAGGTGGTTCCGGTGTTCTTGGCAGGTGATTCTGGCGTGTCCAGCAGGTGGTTCCGGTCTGTCCGGTAATGGGTTCCGTCATGTGCCGCACGTGGTTCTGGCACGTCTGAGAGGTGGTTCCCGCATGCCCGGCAGGTGCTCCAGGAGAGTCCTACAAGTGGTTCTGGCCTAGCCCGCAGGTGATTTTGGCGTGTCCGGCAGGTGGTTCCGGCATGCTCGCAGGTGGTTCAGGCATGTCTGGTAGGTGGTTCCGGTCTGTCCGCGAGGTGGTTCCGGCGTGTCAGGCACGTGGTTCCGGCATGTGTGACAGGTGGTTCTGGCATGTCCGGCAGGTGATTCTGGATTGTCCACCAAGTGGCTCTGGTGTAACCAGCAGGTGATTCCGGAGTGTACGGCAAGTGGTTCTGGCATAGCTGGCTGGTGATTTTGGGGTGTCCAGCAGGTGGCTCCAGCGAGTCGAGCAAGTTGTGCCGGTGTGCTCAGCAGGTGGTTCAGGCAGGTCCGGCAGGTGTTTCTGGTCTGTCCAGTACGTGGTGCCGGCATGTCCGGCACGTGCTTCCAGTATGTTTGAGAGGTGGTTCCTACCTTCCCGGCGGGAGATTCCGGAGCGTCCGCCATGTGATTCTGGCCTACCTGGCAGGGGATTTTGGCGTCTCTGGCTGGTGGTTCCGGCGAGTCGAAGAGGAGGTTCCGGCGTGCTCGGCAGGTGCATCCGGTGTCTCTGGCACGTCATTCTGGCACGTTCGAGAGGTGGTTCCGGCATGCCTGACAGGTGATTCCGGAGTGTCCGACAAGGGGTTCTGGCACGTCTGAGAGGTGGTTCCGGCATACCCTGCAGGTGATTCTGGCTTGTCTGCCGAGTGGTGCTGGCGTAGCCATCAGGTGATTTTGGCGTGTCCAGCAGGTGGCTCCAGCGAGTAGAGCAGGTTGTTCCAGCGTACTCAGCAGGTGGTTCAGGCGGGTCTGGCAGGTGGTTCCGGTCTCTCTAGTAGGTGGTTCCGGCGTGTCCGGCACGTGCTTCTGGCACGTCTGAGAGCTGGTTCCGGCATGCCCGGCGGGTGATTCCATAGAGTCCGCCACGTGGTTCTGGCCTAGCTGACAGGTGATTTTGGCGTCCCCGGCAGGTGGTTACAGCGAGTTGAGCAGGAGGTTCCGGCATGCTCGGCAGTTGCATCCGGTGTCTCTGGCACGTGGTTCTGGCACGTCTGACATTTGGTTGCATCATGTCTGGCAGGTGATTCCGGAGTGTCCGCAAGAGGTTCTGGTGTAGCCGGCAGGTGATTTTGGCATGCCCGGCAGGTGTTTCTGGCGAGCTGTTCAGGTGGTTCCGGTGTTCTTGGCAGGTGATTCTGGCGTGTCCAGCAGGTGGTTCCGGTCTGTCCGGTAATGGGTTCCGTCATGTGCCGCACGTGGTTCTGGCACGTCTGAGAGGTGGTTCCCGCATGCCCGGCAGGTGCTCCAGGAGAGTCCTACAGTGGTTCTGGCCTAGCCCGCAGGTGATTTTGGCGTGTCCGGCAGGTGGTTCCGGCATGCTCGGCAGGTGGTTCAGGCATGTCTGGTAGGTGGTTCCGGTCTGTCCGCGAGGTGGTTCCGGCGTGTCAGGCACGTGGTTCCGGCATGTGTGACAGGTGGTTCTGGCATGTCCGGCAGGTGATTCTGGATTGTCCACCAAGTGGCTCTGGTGTAACCAGCAGGTGATTCCGGAGTGTACGGCAAGTGGTTCTGGCATAGCTGGCTGGTGATTTTGGGGTGTCCAGCAGGTGGCTCCAGCGAGTCGAGCAAGTTGTGCCGGTGTGCTCAGCAGGTGGTTCAGGCAGGTCCGGCAGGTGTTTCTGGTCTGTCCAGTACGTGGTGCCGGCATGTCCGGCACGTGCTTCCAGTATGTTTGAGAGGTGGTTCCTACCTTCCCGGCGGGAGATTCCGGAGCGTCCGCCATGTGATTCTGGCCTACCTGGCAGGGGATTTTGGCGTCTCTGCTGGTGGTTCCGGCGAGTCGAAGAGGAGGTTCCGGCGTGCTCGGCAGGTGCATCCGGTGTCTCTGGCACGTCATTCTGGCACGTTCGAGAGGTGGTTCCGGCATGCCTGACAGGTGATTCCGGAGTGTCCGACAAGGGGTTCTGGCACGTCTGAGAGGTGGTTCCGGCATACCCTGCAGGTGATTCTGGCTTGTCTGCCGAGTGGTGCTGGCGTAGCCATCAGGTGATTTTGGCGTGTCCCAGCAGGTGGCTCCAGCGAGTAGAGCAGGTTGTTCCAGCGTACTCAGCAGGTGGTTCAGGCGGGTCTGGCAGGTGGTTCCGGTCTCTCTAGTAGGTGGTTCCGGCGTGTCCGGCACGTGCTTCTGGCACGTCTGAGAGCTGGTTCC
This sequence comes from Equus asinus, assembly GCF_041296235.1. Classification (NCBI taxonomy): domain Eukaryota; kingdom Metazoa; phylum Chordata; class Mammalia; order Perissodactyla; family Equidae; genus Equus; species Equus asinus. The sequence goes on from NW_027225139.1 coordinate 11,627, forward strand.
GGCATGCCCGGCGGGTGATTCCATAGAGTCCGCCACGTGGTTCTGGCCTAGCTGACAGGTGATTTTGGCGTCCCCGGCAGGTGGTTACAGCGAGTTGAGCAGGAGGTTCCGGCATGCTCGGCAGTTGCATCCGGTGTCTCTGGCACGTGGTTCTGGCACGTCTGACATTTGGTTGCATCATGTCTGGCAGGTGATTCCGGAGTGTCCGGCAAGAGGTTCTGGTGTAGCCGGCAGGTGATTTTGGCATGCCCGGCAGGTGTTTCTGGCGAGCTGTTCAGGTGGTTCCGGTGTTCTTGGCAGGTGATTCTGGCGTGTCCAGCAGGTGGTTCCGGTCTGTCCGGTAATGGGTTCCGTCATGTGCCGCACGTGGTTCTGGCACGTCTGAGAGGTGGTTCCCGCATGCCCGGCAGGTGCTCCAGGAGAGTCCTACAAGTGGTTCTGGCCTAGCCCGCAGGTGATTTTGGCGTGTCCGGCAGGTGGTTCCGGCATGCTCGGCAGGTGGTTCAGGCATGTCTGGTAGGTGGTTCCGGTCTGTCCGCGAGGTGGTTCCGGCGTGTCAGGCACGTGGTTCCGGCATGTGTGACAGGTGGTTCTGGCATGTCCGGCAGGTGATTCTGGATTGTCCACCAAGTGGCTCTGGTGTAACCAGCAGGTGATTCCGGAGTGTACGGCAAGTGGTTCTGGCATAGCTGGCTGGTGATTTTGGGGTGTCCAGCAGGTGGCTCCAGCGAGTCGAGCAAGTTGTGCCGGTGTGCTCAGCAGGTGGTTCAGGCAGGTCCGGCAGGTGTTTCTGGTCTGTCCAGTACGTGGTGCCGGCATGTCCGGCACGTGCTTCCAGTATGTTTGAGAGGTGGTTCCTACCTTCCCGGCGGGAGATTCCGGAGCGTCCGCCATGTGATTCTGGCCTACCTGGCAGGGATTTTGGCGTCTCTGGCTGGTGGTTCCGGCGAGTCGAAGAGGAGGTTCCGGCGTGCTCGGCAGGTGCATCCGGTGTCTCTGGCACGTCATTCTGGCACGCTCGAGAGGTGGTTCCGGCATGCCTGACAGGTGATTCCGGAGTGTCCGACAAGGGGTTCTGGCACGTCTGAGAGGTGGTTCCGGCATACCCTGCAGGTGATTCTGGCTTGTCTGCCGAGTGGTGCTGGCGTAGCCATCAGGTGATTTTGGCGTGTCCAGCAGGTGGCTCCAGCGAGTAGAGCAGGTTGTTCCAGCGTACTCAGCAGGTGGTTCAGGCGGGTCTGGCAGGTGGTTCCGGTCTCTCTAGTAGGTGGTTCCGGCGTGTCCGGCACGTGCTTCTGGCACGTCTGAGAGCTGGTTCCGGCATGCCCGGCGGGTGATTCCATAGAGTCCGCCACGTGGTTCTGGCCTAGCTGACAGGTGATTTTGGCGTCCCCGGCAGGTGGTTACAGCGAGTTGAGCAGGAGGTTCCGGCATGCTCGGCAGTTGCATCCGGTGTCTCTGGCACGTGGTTCTGGCACGTCTGACATTTGGTTGCATCATGTCTGGCAGGTGATTCCGGAGTGTCCGGCAAGAGGTTCTGGTGTAGCCGGCAGGTGATTTTGGCATGCCCGGCAGGTGTTTCTGGCGAGCTGTTCAGGTGGTTCCGGTGTTCTTGGCAGGTGATTCTGGCGTGTCCAGCAGGTGGTTCCGGTCTGTCCGGTAATGGGTTCCGTCATGTGCCGCACGTGGTTCTGGCACGTCTGAGAGGTGGTTCCCGCATGCCCGGCAGGTGCTCCAGGAGAGTCCTACAAGTGGTTCTGGCCTAGCCCGCAGGTGATTTTGGCGTGTCCGGCAGGTGGTTCCGGCATGCTCGGCAGGTGGTTCAGGCATGTCTGGTAGGTGGTTCCGGTCTGTCCGCGAGGTGGTTCCGGCGTGTCAGGCACGTGGTTCCGGCATGTGTGACAGGTGGTTCTGGCATGTCCGGCAGGTGATTCTGGATTGTCCACCAAGTGGCTCTGGTGTAACCAGCAGGTGATTCCGGAGTGTACGGCAAGTGGTTCTGGCATAGCTGGCTGGTGATTTTGGGGTGTCCAGCAGGTGGCTCCAGCGAGTCGAGCAAGTTGTGCCGGTGTGCTCAGCAGGTGGTTCAGGCAGGTCCGGCAGGTGTTTCTGGTCTGTCCAGTACGTGGTGCCGGCATGTCCGGCACGTGCTTCCAGTATGTTTGAGAGGTGGTTCCTACCTTCCCGGCGGGAGATTCGGAGCGTCCGCCATGTGATTCTGGCCTACCTGGCAGGGGATTTTGGCGTCTCTGGCTGGTGGTTCCGGCGAGTCGAACAGGAGGTTCCGGCGTGCTCGGCAGGTGCATCCGGTGTCTCTGGCACGTCATTCTGGCACGCTCGAGAGGTGGTTCCGGCATGCCTGACAGGTGATTCCGGAGTGTCCGACAAGGGGTTCTGGCACGTCTGAGAGGTGGTTCCGGCATACCCTGCAGGTGATTCTGGCTTGTCTGCCGAGTGGTGCTGGCGTAGCCATCAGGTGATTTTGGCGTGTCCAGCAGGTGGCTCCAGCGAGTAGAGCAGGTTGTTCCAGCGTACTCAGCAGGTGGTTCAGGCGGGTCTGGCAGGTGGTTCCGGTCTCTCTAGTAGGTGGTTCCGGCGTGTCCGGCACGTGCTTCTGGCACGTCTGAGAGCTGGTTCCGGCATGCCCGGCGGGTGATTCCATAGAGTCCGCCACGTGGTTCTGGCCTAGCTGACAGGTGATTTTGGCGTCCCCGGCAGGTGGTTACAGCGAGTTGAGCAGGAGGTTCCGGCATGCTCGGCAGTTGCATCCGGTGTCTCTGGCACGTGGTTCTGGCACGTCTGACATTTGGTTGCATCATGTCTGGCAGGTGATTCCGGAGTGTCCGGCAAGAGGTTCTGGTGTAGCCGGCAGGTGATTTTGGCATGCCCGGCAGGTGTTTCTGGCGAGCTGTTCAGGTGGTTCCGGTGTTCTTGGCAGGTGATTCTGGCGTGTCCAGCAGGTGGTTCCGGTCTGTCCGGTAATGGGTTCCGTCATGTGCCGCACGTGGTTCTGGCACGTCTGAGAGGTGGTTCCCGCATGCCCGGCAGGTGCTCCAGGAGAGTCCTACAAGTGGTTCTGGCCTAGCCCGCAGGTGATTTTGGCGTGTCCGGCAGGTGGTTCCGGCATGCTCGGCAGGTGGTTCAGGCATGTCTGGTAGGTGGTTCCGGTCTGTCCGCGAGGTGTTCCGGCGTGTCAGGCACGTGGTTCCGGCATGTGTGACAGGTGGTTCTGGCATGTCCGGCAGGTGATTCTGGATTGTCCACCAAGTGGCTCTGGTGTAACCAGCAGGTGATTCCGGAGTGTACGGCAAGTGGTTCTGGCATAGCTGGCTGGTGATTTTGGGGTGTCCAGCAGGTGGCTCCAGCGAGTCGAGCAAGTTGTTCCGGTGTGCTCAGCAGGTGGTTCAGGCAGGTCCGGCAGGTGTTTCTGGTCTGTCCAGTACGTGGTGCCGGCATGTCCGGCACGTGCTTCCAGTATGTTTGAGAGGTGGTTCCTACCTTCCCGGCGGGAGATTCCGGAGCGTCCGCCATGTGATTCTGGCCTACCTGGCAGGGGATTTTGGCGTCTCTGGCTGGTGGTTCCGGCGAGTCGAACAGGAGGTTCCGGCGTGCTCGGCAGGTGCATCCGGTGTCTCTGGCACGTCATTCTGGCACGCTCGAGAGGTGGTTCCGGCATGCCTGACAGGTGATTCCGGAGTGTCCGACAAGGGGTTCTGGCACGTCTGAGAGGTGGTTCCGGCATACCCTGCAGGTGATTCTGGCTTGTCTGCCGAGTGGTGCTGGCGTAGCCATCAGGTGATTTTGGCGTGTCCAGCAGGTGGCTCCAGCGAGTAGAGCAGGTTGTTCCAGCGTACTCAGCAGGTGGTTCAGGCGGGTCTGGCAGGTGGTTCCGGTCTCTCTAGTAGGTGGTTCCGGCGTGTCCGGCACGTGCTTCTGGCACGTCTGAGAGCTGGTTCCGGCATGCCCGGCGGGTGATTCCATAGAGTCCGCCACGTGGTTCTGGCCTAGCTGACAGGTGATTTTGGCGTCCCCGGCAGGTGGTTACAGCGAGTTGAGCAGGAGGTTCCGGCATGCTCGGCAGTTGCATCCGGTGTCTCTGGCACGTGGTTCTGGCACGTCTGACATTTGGTTGCATCATGTCTGGCAGGTGATTCCGGAGTGTCCGGCAAGAGGTTCTGGTGTAGCCGGCAGGTGATTTTGGCATGCCCGGCAGGTGTTTCTGGCGAGCTGTTCAGGTGGTTCCGGTGTTCTTGGCAGGTGATTCTGGCGTGTCCAGCAGGTGGTTCCGGTCTGTCCGGTAATGGGTTCCGTCATGTGCCGCACGTGGTTCTGGCACGTCTGAGAGGTGGTTCCCGCATGCCCGGCAGGTGCTCCAGGAGAGTCCTACAAGTGGTTCTGGCCTAGCCCGCAGGTGATTTTGGCGTGTCCGGCAGGTGTTCCGGCATGCTCGGCAGGTGGTTCAGGCATGTCTGGTAGGTGGTTCCGGTCTGTCCGCGAGGTGGTTCCGGCGTGTCAGGCACGTGGTTCCGGCATGTGTGACAGGTGGTTCTGCATGTCCGGCAGGTGATTCTGGATTGTCCACCAAGTGGCTCTGGTGTAACCAGCAGGTGATTCCGGAGTGTACGGCAAGTGGTTCTGGCATAGCTGGCTGGTGATTTTGGGGTGTCCAGCAGGTGGCTCCAGCGAGTCGAGCAAGTTGTTCCGGTGTGCTCAGCAGGTGGTTCAGGCAGGTCCGGCAGGTGTTTCTGGTCTGTCCAGTACGTGGTGCCGGCATGTCCGGCACGTGCTTCCAGTATGTTTGAGAGGTGGTTCCTACCTTCCCGGCGGGAGATTCCGGAGCGTCCGCCATGTGATTCTGGCCTACCTGGCAGGGGATTTTGGCGTCTCTGGCTGGTGGTTCCGGCGAGTCGAACAGGAGGTTCCGGCGTGCTCGGCAGGTGCATCCGGTGTCTCTGGCACGTCATTCTGGCACGCTCGAGAGGTGGTTCCGGCATGCCTGACAGGTGATTCCGGAGTGTCCGACAAGGGGTTCTGGCACGTCTGAGAGGTGGTTCCGGCATACCCTGCAGGTGATTCTGGCTTGTCTGCCGAGTGGTGCTGGCGTAGCCATCAGGTGATTTTGGCGTGTCCAGCAGGTGGCTCCAGCGAGTAGAGCAGGTTGTTCCAGCGTACTCAGCAGGTGGTTCAGGCGGGTCTGGCAGGTGGTTCCGGTCTCTCTAGTAGGTGGTTCCGGCGTGTCCGGCACGTGCTTCTGGCACGTCTGAGAGCTGGTTCCGGCATGCCCGGCGGGTGATTCCATAGAGTCCCGCCACGTGGTTCTGGCCTAGCTGACAGGTGATTTTGGCGTCCCCGGCAGGTGGTTACAGCGAGTTGAGCAGGAGGTTCCGGCATGCTCGGCAGTTGCATCCGGTGTCTCTGGCACGTGGTTCTGGCACGTCTGACATTTGGTTGCATCATGTCTGGCAGGTGATTCCGGAGTGTCCGGCAAGAGGTTCTGGTGTAGCCGGCAGGTGATTTTGGCATGCCCGGCAGGTGTTTCTGGCGAGCTGTTCAGGTGGTTCCGGTGTTCTTGGCAGGTGATTCTGGCGTGTCCAGCAGGTGGTTCCGGTCTGTCCGGTAATGGGTTCCGTCATGTGCCGCACGTGGTTCTGGCACGTCTGAGAGGTGGTTCCCGCATGCCCGGCAGGTGCTCCAGGAGAGTCCTACAAGTGGTTCTGGCCTAGCCCGCAGGTGATTTTGGCGTGTCCGGCAGGTGGTTCCGGCATGCTCGGCAGGTGGTTCAGGCATGTCTGGTAGGTGGTTCCGGTCTGTCCGCGAGGTGGTTCCGGCGTGTCAGGCACGTGGTTCCGGCATGTGTGACAGGTGGTTCTGGCATGTCCGGCAGGTGATTCTGGATTGTCCACCAAGTGGCTCTGGTGTAACCAGCAGGTGATTCCGGAGTGTACGGCAAGTGGCTTCTGGCATAGCTGGCTGGTGATTTTGGGGTGTCCAGCAGGTGGCTCCAGCGAGTCGAGCAAGTTGTTCCGGTGTGCTCAGCAGGTGGTTCAGGCAGGTCCGGCAGGTGTTTCTGGTCTGTCCAGTACGTGGTGCCGGCATGTCCGGCACGTGCTTCCAGTATGTTTGAGAGGTGGTTCCTACCTTCCCGGCGGGAGATTCCGAGCGTCCGCCATGTGATTCTGGCCTACCTGGCAGGGGATTTTGGCGTCTCTGGCTGGTGGTTCCGGCGAGTCGAAGAGGAGGTTCCGGCGTGCTCGGCAGGTGCATCCGGTGTCTCTGGCACGTCATTCTGGCACGCTCGAGAGGTGGTTCCGGCATGCCTGACAGGTGATTCCGGAGTGTCCGACAAGGGGTTCTGGCACGTCTGAGAGGTGGTTCCGGCATACCCTGCAGGTGATTCTGGCTTGTCTGCCGAGTGGTGCTGGCGTAGCCATCAGGTGATTTTGGCGTGTCCAGCAGGTGGCTCCAGCGAGTAGAGCAGGTTGTTCCAGCGTACTCAGCAGGTGGTTCAGGCGGGTCTGGCAGGTGGTTCCGGTCTCTCTAGTAGGTGGTTCCGGCGTGTCCGGCACGTGCTTCTGGCACGTCTGAGAGCTGGTTCCGGCATGCCCGGCGGGTGATTCCATAGAGTCCGCCACGTGGTTCTGGCCTAGCTGACAGGTGATTTTGGCGTCCCCGGCAGGTGGTTACAGCGAGTTGAGCAGGAGGTTCCGGCATGCTCGCAGTTGCATCCGGTGTCTCTGGCACGTGGTTCTGGCACGTCTGACATTTGGTTGCATCATGTCTGGCAGGTGATTCCGGAGTGTCCGGCAAGAGGTTCTGGTGTAGCCGGCAGGTGATTTTGGCATGCCCGGCAGGTGTTTCTGGCGAGCTGTTCAGGTGGTTCCGGTGTTCTTGGCAGGTGATTCTGGCGTGTCCAGCAGGTGGTTCCGGTCTGTCCGGTAATGGGTTCCGTCATGTGCCGCACGTGGTTCTGGCACGTCTGAGAGGTGGTTCCCGCATGCCCGGCAGGTGCTCCAGGAGAGTCCTACAAGTGGTTCTGGCCTAGCCCGCAGGTGATTTTGGCGTGTCCGGCAGGTGGTTCCGGCATGCTCGGCAGGTGGTTCAGGCATGTCTGGTAGGTGGTTCCGGTCTGTCCGCGAGGTGGTTCCGGCGTGTCAGGCACGTGGTTCCGGCATGTGTGACAGGTGGTTCTGGCATGTCCGGCAGGTGATTCTGGATTGTCCACCAAGTGGCTCTGGTGTAACCAGCAGGTGATTCCGGAGTGTACGGCAAGTGGCTCTGGCATAGCTGGCTGGTGATTTTGGGGTGTCCAGCAGGTGGCTCCAGCGAGTCGAGCAAGTTGTTCCGGTGTGCTCAGCAGGTGGTTCAGGCAGGTCCGGCAGGTGTTTCTGGTCTGTCCAGTACGTGGTGCCGGCATGTCCGGCACGTGCTTCCAGTATGTTTGAGAGGTGGTTCCTACCTTCCCGGCGGGAGATTCCGGAGCGTCCGCCATGTGATTCTGGCCTACCTGGCAGGGGATTTTGGCGTCTCTGGCTGGTGGTTCCGGCGAGTCGAAGAGGAGGTTCCGGCGTGCTCGGCAGGTGCATCCGGTGTCTCTGGCACGTCATTCTGGCACGCTCGAGAGGTGGTTCCGGCATGCCTGACAGGTGATTCCGGAGTGTCCGACAAGGGTTCTGGCACGTCTGAGAGGTGGTTCCGGCATACCCTGCAGGTGATTCTGGCTTGTCTGCCGAGTGGTGCTGGCGTAGCCATCAGGTGATTTTGGCGTGTCCAGCAGGTGGCTCCAGCGAGTAGAGCAGGTTGTTCCAGCGTACTCAGCAGGTGGTTCAGGCGGTCTGGCAGGTGGTTCCGGTCTCTCTAGTAGGTGGTTCCGGCGTGTCCGGCACGTGCTTCTGGCACGTCTGAGAGCTGGTTCCGGCATGCCCGGCGGGTGATTCCATAGAGTCCGCCACGTGGTTCTGGCCTAGCTGACAGGTGATTTTGGCGTCCCCGGCAGGTGGTTACAGCGAGTTGAGCAGGAGGTTCCGGCATGCTCGGCAGTTGCATCCGGTGTCTCTGGCACGTGGTTCTGGCACGTCTGACATTTGGTTGCATCATGTCTGGCAGGTGATTCCGGAGTGTCCGGCAAGAGGTTCTGGTGTAGCCGGCAGGTGATTTTGGCATGCCCGGCAGGTGTTTCTGGCGAGCTGTTCAGGTGGTTCCGGTGTTCTTGGCAGGTGATTCTGGCGTGTCCAGCAGGTGGTTCCGGTCTGTCCGGTAATGGGTTCCGTCATGTGCCGCACGTGGTTCTGGCACGTCTGAGAGGTGGTTCCCGCATGCCGGCAGGTGCTCCAGGAGAGTCCTACAAGTGGTTCTGGCCTAGCCCGCAGGTGTTTTTGGCGTGTCCGGCAGGTGGTTCCGGCATGCTCGGCAGGTGGTTCAGGCATGTCTGGTAGGTGTTCGGTCTGTCCGCGAGGTGGTTCCGGCGTGTCAGGCACGTGGTTCCGGCATGTGTGACAGGTGGTTCTGGCATGTCCGGCAGGTGATTCTGGATTGTCCACCAAGTGGCTCTGGTGTAACCAGCAGGTGATTCCGGAGTGTACGGCAAGTGGCTCTGGCATAGCTGGCTGGTGATTTTGGGGTGTCCAGCAGGTGGCTCCAGCGAGTCGAGCAAGTTGTTCCGGTGTGCTCAGCAGGTGGTTCAGGCAGGTCCGGCAGGTGTTTCTGGTCTGTCCAGTACGTGGTGCCGGCATGTCCGGCACGTGCTTCCAGTATGTTTGAGAGGTGGTTCCTACCTTCCCGGCGGGAGATTCCGGAGCGTCCGCCATGTGATTCTGGCCTACCTGGCAGGGATTTTTGGCGTCTCTGGCTGGTGGTTCCGGCGAGTCGAAGAGGAGGTTCCGGCGTGCTCGGCAGGTGCATCCGGTGTCTCTGGCACGTCATTCTGGCACGCTCGAGAGGTGGTTCCGGCATGCCTGACAGGTGATTCCGGAGTGTCCGACAAGGGGTTCTGGCACGTCTGAGAGGTGGTTCCGGCATACCCTGCAGGTGATTCTGGCTTGTCTGCCGAGTGGTGCTGGCGTAGCCATCAGGTGATTTTGGCGTGTCCAGCAGGTGGCTCCAGCGAGTAGAGCAGGTTGTTCCAGCGTACTCAGCAGGTGGTTCAGGCGGGTCTGGCAGGTGGTTCCGGTCTCTCTAGTAGGTGGTTCCGGCGTGTCCGGCACGTGCTTCTGGCACGTCTGAGAGCTGGTTCCGGCTGCCCGGCGGGTGATTCCATAGAGTCCGCCACGTGGTTCTGGCCTAGCTGACAGGTGATTTTGGCGTCCCCGGCAGGTGGTTACAGCGAGTTGAGCAGGAGGTTCCGGCATGCTCGGCAGTTGCATCCGGTGTCTCTGGCACGTGGTTCTGGCACGTCTGACATTTGGTTGCATCATGTCTGGCAGGTGATTCCGGAGTGTCCGGCAAGAGGTTCTGGTGTAGCCGGCAGGTGATTTTGGCATGCCCGGCAGGTGTTTCTGGCGAGCTGTTCGGTGGTTCCGGTGTTCTTGGCAGGTGATTCTGGCGTGTCCAGCAGGTGGTTCCGGTCTGTCGGTAATGGTTCCGTCATGTGCCGCACGTGGTTCTGGCACGTCTGAGAGGTGGTTCCCGCATGCCCGGCAGGTGCTCCAGGAGAGTCCTACAAGTGGTTCTGGCCTAGCCCGCAGGTGATTTTGGCGTGTCCGGCAGGTGGTTCCGGCATGCTCGGCAGGTGGTTCAGGCATGTCTGGTAGGTGGTTCCGGTCTGTCCGCGAGGTGGTTCCGGCGTGTCAGGCACGTGGTTCCGGCATGTGTGACAGGTGGTTCTGGCATGTCCGCAGGTGATTCTGGATTGTCCACCAAGTGGCTCTGGTGTAACCAGCAGGTGATTCCGGAGTGTACGGCAAGTGGCTCTGGCATAGCTGGCTGGTGATTTTGGGGTGTCCAGCAGGTGGCTCCAGCGAGTCGAGCAAGTTGTTCCGTGTGCTCAGCAGGTGGTTCAGGCAGGTCCGGCAGGTGTTTCTGGTCTGTCCAGTACGTGGTGCCGGCATGTCCGGCACGTGCTTCCAGTATGTTTGAGAGGTGGTTCCTACCTTCCCGGCGGGAGATTCCGGAGCGTCCGCCATGTGATTCTGGCCTACCTGGCAGGGGATTTTGGCGTCTCTGGCTGGTGGTTCCGGCGAGTCGAAGAGGAGGTTCCGGCGTGCTCGGCAGGTGCATCCGGTGTCTCTGGCACGTCATTCTGGCACGCTCGAGAGGTGTTCCGGCATGCCTGACAGGTGATTCCGGAGTGTCCGACAAGGGGTTCTGGCACGTCTGAGAGGTGGTTCCGGCATACCCTGCAGGTGATTCTGGCTTGTCTGCCGAGTGGTGCTGGCGTAGCCATCAGGTGATTTTGGCGTGTCCAGCAGGTGCTCCAGCGAGTAGAGCAGGTTGTTCCAGCGTACTCAGCAGGTGGTTCAGGCGGGTCTGGCAGGTGTTCCGGTCTCTCTAGTAGGTGGTTCCGGCGTGTCCGGCACGTGCTTCTGGCACGTCTGAGAGCTGGTTCCGGCATGCCCGGCGGGTGATTCCATAGAGTCCGCCACGTGGTTCTGGCCTAGCTGACAGGTGATTTTGGCGTCCCCGGCAGGTGGTTACAGCGAGTTGAGCAGGGAGGTTCCGGCATGCTCGGCAGTTGCATCCGGTGTCTCTGGCACGTGGTTCTGGCACGTCTGACATTTGGTTGCATCATGTCTGGCAGGTGATTCCGGAGTGTCCGGCAAGAGGTTCTGGTGTAGCCGCAGGTGATTTTGGCATGCCCGGCAGGTGTTTCTGGCGAGCTGTTCAGGTGGTTCCGGTGTTCTTGGCAGGTGATTCTGGCGTGTCCAGCAGGTGGTTCCGGTCTGTCCGGTAATGGGTTCCGTCATGTGCCGCACGTGGTTCTGGCACGTCTGAGAGGTGGTTCCCGCATGCCCGGCAGGTGCTCCAGGAGAGTCCTACAAGTGGTTCTGGCCTAGCCCGCAGGTGATTTTGGCGTGTCCGGCAGGTGGTTCCGGCATGCTCGCAGGTGGTTCAGGCATGTCTGGTAGGTGGTTCCGGTCTGTCCGCGAGGTGGTTCCGGCGTGTCAGGCACGTGGTTCCGGCATGTGTGACAGGTGGTTCTGCATGTCCGGCAGGTGATTCTGGATTGTCCACCAAGTGGCTCTGGTGTAACCAGCAGGTGATTCCGGAGTGTACGGCAAGTGGCTCTGGCATAGCTGGCTGGTGATTTGGGGTGTCCAGCAGGTGGCTCCAGCGAGTCGAGCAAGTTGTTCCGGTGTGCTCAGCAGGTGGTTCAGGCAGGTCCGGCAGGTGTTTCTGGTCTGTCCAGTACGTGGTGCCGGCATGTCCGGCACGTGCTTCCAGTATGTTTGAGAGGTGGTTCCTACCTTCCCGGCGGGAGATTCCGGAGCGTCCGCCATGTGATTCTGGCCTACCTGGCAGGGGATTTTGGCGTCTCTGGCTGGTGGTTCCGGCGAGTCGAACAGAGGGTTCCGGCGTGCTCGGCAGGTGCATCCGGTGTCTCTGGCACGTCATTCTGGCACGCTCGAGAGGTGGTTCCGGCATGCCTGACAGGTGATTCCGGAGTGTCCGACAAGGGGTTCTGGCACGTCTGAGAGGTGGTTCCGGCATACCCTGCAGGTGATTCTGGCTTGTCTGCCGAGTGGTGCTGGCGTAGCCATCAGGTGATTTTGGCGTGTCCAGCAGGTGGCTCCAGCGAGTAGAGCAGGTTGTTCCAGCGTACTCAGCAGGTGGTTCAGGCGGGTCTGGCAGGTGGTTCCGGTCTCTCTAGTAGGTGGTTCCGGCGTGTCCGGCACGTGCTTCTGGCACGTCTGAGAGCTGGTTCCGGCATGCCCGGCGGGTGATTCCATAGAGTCCGCCACGTGGTTCTGGCCTAGCTGACAGGTGATTTTGGCGTCCCCGGCAGGTGGTTACAGCGAGTTGAGCAGGAGGTTCCGGCATGCTCGGCAGTTGCATCCGGTGTCTCTGGCACGTGGTTCTGGCACGTCTGACATTTGGTTGCATCATGTCTGGCAGGTGATTCCGGAGTGTCCGGCAAGAGGTTCTGGTGTAGCCGGCAGGTGATTTTGGCATGCCCGGCAGGTGTTTCTGGCGAGCTGTTCAGGTGGTTCCGGTGTTCTTGGCAGGTGATTCTGGCGTGTCCAGCAGGTGGTTCCGGTCTGTCCGGTAATGGGTTCCGTCATGTGCCGCACGTGGTTCTGGCACGTCTGAGAGGTGGTTCCCGCATGCCCGGCAGGTGCTCCAGGAGAGTCCTACAAGTGGTTCTGGCCTAGCCCGCAGGTGATTTGGCGTGTCCGGCAGGTGGTTCCGGCATGCTCGGCAGGTGGTTCAGGCATGTCTGGTAGGTGGTTCCGGTCTGTCCGCGAGGTGGTTCCGGCGTGTCAGGCACGTGGTTCCGGCATGTGTGACAGGTGGTTCTGGCATGTCCGGCAGGTGATTCTGGATTGTCCACCAAGTGGCTCTGGTGTAACCAGCAGGTGATTCCGGAGTGTACGGCAAGTGGCTCTGGCATAGCTGGCTGGTGATTTTGGGGTGTCCAGCAGGTGGCTCCAGCGAGTCGAGCAAGTTGTTCCGGTGTGCTCAGCAGGTGGGTTCAGGCAGGTCCGGCAGGTGTTTCTGGTCTGTCC